>NW_027095174.1:0-31307 GCF_029207755.1 Chamaea fasciata | reverse complement strand
AGGTGTCCCTGGGGTGCCCTGGGTGTCCCTGGGGGTGCACAGCGTGTCCCTGGGGTTCCCTGGCTCTCCCCTAGGTGTCCCTGGGGGTGCCCTGGGTGTCCCTGGGGGTGCACAGGGTGTCCCTGGGGTTCCCTGGCTGTCCCCAAGGTGTCCCTGGGGAGGCCCTGTCTGTCCCCTATGTGTCCCTGGGGGTGCCCTGGCTGTCTCTGGGGTGCCCTGAGGGTGCCCTGGGTGTCCCTGGGGGTGCACAGGGTGTCCCTGGGGTTCCCTGGCTGTCCCCTAGGTGTCCCTGGGGGGGCCCTGGCTGTCCCCTAGGTGTCCCTGGGGGTGCCCTGGCTGTCCCTGGGGGTGCACAGGGTGTCCCTGGGGTTCCCTGGCTGTCCCGTACGTGTCCCTGGGGATGCCTTGGAGGTCCCCTAGGCGTCCCTGGGGGGGCCCTGGATGTCTCCTAGGTGTCCCTGGGGGTGCCCTGCCTGTCCTCTACGTGTCCCTGGGGGTGCCATCGCTGTCCGTGGGGTGCCCTGGCTGTCCCCTAGGTGTCCCTGGGGACGCCCTGTCTGTCCTCTAGGTGTCCCTGGGGGTGCCCTGCCTGTCCCCTAGGTGTCCCTGGGGGTGCCCTGGGTGTCCCTGGGGGTGCACAGTGTGTCCCTGGGGTTCCTTGGCTGTCCCGTACGTGTCCCTGGGGGTGCCCTGGAGGTCCCCCAGGTGTCCCTGGGGGTGCCCTGGGTGTCCCTGTGGGTGCCCTGGCTTTCCCTACGTGTCCCTGGGGTGCCCTGGGTGTCCCTGGGGTGCCCTGGGGCGCCCTGCCTGTCCCCTAGGTGTCCCTGGGGGTACCCTCGCTATCCCTAGGCTGCCCTGGCTGTCCCCTAGGTGTCCCTGAGGGTGCCCTGCTTGTCCCCTAGATGTCCTTGGGGGTGCCCTGGCTGTCCCTAGGGTGCCCTGGCTGTGCCCTAGGTGTCCCTGGGTGTCCCCTGGGTGTCCCTGGGGGTGCACAGGGTGTCCCTGGGGTTCCCTGGCTGTCTACTAGGTGTCCTTGGGGGTGCCCTGGGTGTTCCTGGGGGTGCACAGGGTGTCCCTGGGGTTCCCTGGCTGTGCCCTAGGTGTCCCTGGGGGGCCCTGGCTGTCCCCTAGGTGTCCCTGGGGGTGCCCTGGCTGTCTCTGGGGTGCCCTGGGGGTGCCCTGGGTGTCCCTGGGGGTGCACAGGGTGTCCCTGGGGTGCCCTGGCTGTCCCCTAGGTGTCCCTGGGGGTGCCCCGGCTGTCCCCTATGTGTCCCTGGGGGTGCCCTGGGTGTCCCTGGGGTTGCCCCTGGCTGTCCCCTAGGTGTCCCAGGGAGTGCCCTGGCTGTCCATAGGGTGCCCTGGCTGTCCCCTGGGTGTCCCTGGGGTGCCCTGGCTGTCCTCTAGGTGTCCCTGGGGGTGCCCTGCCTGTCCCCTAAGTGTCCTAGGGGGTGCCCTGGCTGTCCCTAGGGTGCCCTGGCTGTGCCCTCGCTGTCCCTGGGGGTGGCCTGGCTGTCCCTGGAGTGCTTTGGCTGTCCCCTAGCTGTCCCTGGGGGTGCCCCGGCTGTCCCCTAGGTGTCCCTGGGAGTGCCCTGCCTGTCCCCTAGGTGTCCCTGGGGGGGTCCTGGCTGTCTCTGGGGTTCCTTGGCTGTCCCCTAGGTGTCCCTGGGGGTGCCCTGGCTGTCCCCTAAGTGTCCTAGGGGGTGCCCTGGCTGTCCCTTAGGTTTCCCTGGGTGTGCCCTGGATGTCTCTGGGGAGCCCTGGCTGTCCCCTAGGTGTCCCTGGGGGTGCCCTGGCTGTCCCTAGGGTGCCCTTGCTGTGCCCTCGGTGTCCCTGGGGGTGCCCTGGCTGTCCCCTACGTGTCCCTGGGGTTGCCCTGGATGTCCCTGGGGTGCCCTGACTGTCTCCTAGGTGTCCCTGAGGGGGCCCTGGCTGTCTCCTAGGTGTCCCTGGGGTGCCCTGGTTGTCTCGTCAGTCTCCCTGAGGGTGCCCTGGCTTTCCCTGGGGTGCCCTGGGGGTGCCCTGGGTGTCCCTGGGCGTGCACAGGGTGTCCCTGGGGTACCCTGGCTGTCCCCTCGGTGTCCCTGGGGGTGCCCTGCCTGTCCCCTAAGTGTCCTAGGGGGTGCCCTGGCTGTGCCCTCGGTGTCTCTGGGGGTGCCCTGGCTGTCCCTAGGGTGCCCTGGCTGTCCCTTAGGTGTCCCTGGGTGTGCCCTGGGTGTCTCTGGGGTGCCCTGGCTGTCCCCTAGCTGTCCCTGGGGGGGCCCTGACTGTCCCCTAGGTGTCCCTGGGGGTGCTCTGGCTGTCCCTGGGGGAGCTATGGCTGTCCCCTAGGTGTCTCTGGGGGTGCCCTGCCTGTCCCCTAGGTATCCTTGGGGGTGCCCTGGCTGTCCCTAGGGTGCCCTGGCTGTCCCCTCGGTGTCCCTGGGGGTGGCCTGCCTGTCCCCTAGGTGTCCTTGGGGGTGCCCTGGCTGTCCCTAGGGTGCCCTGGCTGTGCCCTCTGTGTCCCTGGGGGTGCCCTGGGTGTCCCTGGGGATGCCCTGGCTGTCCCCTAGGTGTCCCTGGGGGTGCCCTGGGTGTCCCTGGGGGGGACCTGGCTGTCCCCTAGGTGTCCCTGGGGGTGCCCTGGCTGTCCCTAGGGTGCCCTGGCTGTGCCCTACGTGTCCCTGGGTGTGCCCTGGCTGTCCCCTAGGTGTCCCTGGGGGTGCCCTGGCTGTCTCTGGGGTGCCCTGGGGGTGCCCGGGGTGTCCCTGGAGGTGCACAGGGTGTCCCTGTGGTGCCCTGGAGGTCCCCTAGGTGTCCCTGGGAATGCCCTGGGTGTCCCTGGGGTGCCCTGGATGTCCCCTAGGTGTCCCTGGGTGTGCCCTGGCTGTCCCAGTGGGTGCCCAGGCTGTCCCCTACGTGTGCCTGGGATGCCCTGGCTGTCTCGTCAGTGTCCCTGGGGGTGCCCTGGCTGTCCCTGGGGGTGCCCCAGCTGTCCCCTAGGTGTCCCTGGGGTGCCCTGCCTGTCCCCTCGGTGGCCCTGGAGGTGCCCTGGCTGTCCCTAGGGTGCCCTGGCTGTCCCTTAGTTGTCCCTGGGTGTGCCCTGGGTGTCTCTGGGGTGCCCTGCCTGTCCCCTAGGTGTCCCTGGGGGTGCCCTGGGTGTCCCTGGAGTGCCCTGGCTGTCCCCTAGGTGTCCCTGGGGGGGCCCTGGCTGCCTCCTAGGTGTCCCCGGGGGTGCCCTGGCTGTCCCCTACGTGTCCCTGGGGTGCCCTGGGTGTCCCTGGGGTGCCCTGGGGTGCCCTGGCTGTCCCCTAGGTGTCCCTGGGGGTGCCCTGCTTGTCGTCTACGTGTCCCTGGGGGTGCCCTCGCTGTCCCTGGGGAGCCCTGGCTGTCCCCTAGGTGTCCCAGAGGACCCCCCTGTCTGTCCTCTAGGTGTCCCTGGGGGTGCCCTGCCTGTCCCCTAGGTGTCCCTGGGGGTGCCCTGGGTGTCCCTGGGGGTGCACAGGGTGTCCCTGGGGTTCCCTGGCTGTCCCCAAGGTGTCCCTGGGGAGGCCCTGGCTGTCCCCTAGGTGTCCCTGGGGGTGCCCTGGCTGTCTCTGGGGTGCCCTGGGGGTGCCCTGGGTGTCCCTGGGGGTGCACAGGGTGTCCCTGGGGTGCCCTGGCTGTCCCCTAGGTGTCCCTGGGGGTGCCCTGGCTGTCCCTGGGAGTGCCCCGGCTGTCCCCTAGGTGTCCCTGTGGTGCCCTACCTGTCCTCTAGGTGTCCCTGGGGGTGCCCTGGCTGTCCCCTCGGTGGCCCTGGGGGTGCCCTGGCTGTCCCTAGGGTGCCCTGGCTGTCCCTTAGGTGTCCCTGTGTGTGCCCTGGGTGTCTCTGGGGTGCCCTGCCTGTCCCCTAGGTGTCCCTGGGGGTGCCCTGGGTGTCCCTGGGGGTGCCCAGGGTGTCCCTGGGGTTCCCTGGCTGTCCCGTAGGTGTCCCTGGGGGTGCCCTGGGTGTCCCTGGGGGTGCACAGGGTGTCCCTGGGGGTGCCCTGGCTGTCCCTGGGGGTGCACAGGGTGTCCCTGGGGTTCCCTGGCTGTCCCGTACGTGTCCCTGAGGTGCCCTGGAGGTCCGCTAGGCGTCCCTGGGGGTGACCTGGGTGTCCCTGGGGTGCCCTGGCTGTCCCCTAGCTGTCCCTGGGGGGGCCCTGGCTGTCTCCTTGGTGTCCCTGGGGGTGCCCTGGCTGTTCCTGTGGGTGCCCTGGCTGTCCCATTCGTGTCCCTGGGGTGCCCTGGGTGTCCCTGGGGTGCCCTGGAGTACCCTGGCTGTCCCCTAGGTGTCCATGGTGGGGCCCAGGCTGTCCCCTAGGTGTCCCTGGGGGTGCTCTGGCTGTCCCCTAAGTGTCCTAGGGGGTACCCTGGCTGTCCCTAGGGTGCCCTGGCTGTCCCTTAGGTTTCCCTGGGTGTGCCTGGGTGTCTCTGGGGAGCCCTGGCTGTCCCCTAGGTGTCCCTGGGGGTGCCCTGGCTGTCCCTAGGGTGCCCTTACTGTGCCCTCGGTGTCCCTGGGGGTGCCCTGGCTGTCCCCTACGTGTCCCTGGGGTTGCCCTGGATGTCCCTGGGGTGCCCTGACTGTCCCCTAGGTGTCCCTGAGGGGGCCCTGGCTGTCTCCTAGGTGTCCCTGCGGTGCCCTGGGTGTCCCTGGGGGTGCACAGCGTGTCCCTGGGGTTCCCTGGCTCTCCCCTAGGTGTCCCTGGGGGTGCCCTGGGTGTCCCTGGGGGTGCACAGGGTGTCCCTGGGGTTCCCTGGCTGTCCCCAAGGTGTCCCTGGGGAGGCCCTGGCTGTCCCCTAGGTGTCCCTGGGGGTGCCCTGGCTGTCTCTGGGGTGCCCTGGGGGTGCCCTGGGTGTCCCTGGGGGTGCACAGGGTGTCCCTGGGGTTCCCTGGCTGTCCCCTAGGTGTCCCTGGGGGGGCCCTGGCTGTCCCCTAGGTGTCCCTGGGGGTGCCCTGGCTGTCCCTGGGGGTGCCCTGTCTGTCCCCTACGTGTCCCTGGGGTGCCCTGGGTGTCCCTGGGGTGCCCTGGGGTGCCCTGGCTGTCCCCTAGGTGTCCATGGGGGGGCCCTGGCTGTCCCCTAGGTGTCCCTGGGGGTGCTCTGGCTGTCCCTGTGGGAGCCATGGCTGTCCCCTTGGTGTCCCTGGGGGTGCCCAGGCTGTCCCCTAGGTGTCCCTGGGAGTGCCCTCGGTGTCCCTGGGGGTGCCCTGCCTGTCCCCTAGGTGTCCTTGGGGGTGCCCTGGCTGTCCCTAGGGTGCCCTGGCTGTGCCCTAGGTGTCGCTGGGTGTGCCCTGGGTGTCCCTGGGGGTGCACAGGGTGTCCCTGGGGTGCCCTGGCTGTCCCGTACGTGTCCCCTGGGGGTGCCCCGGCTGTCCCCTAGGTGTCCCTGGGGGTGCCCTGAGTGTCCCTGGGGGTGCCCTGGCTGTCCCCTAAGTGTCCTAGGGGGTGCCCTGGCTGTCCCTAGGGTGCCCTGGCTGTCCCTTAGGTGTCCCTGGGTGTGCCCTGGGTGTCTCTGGGGAGCTCTGGCTGTCCCCTAGGTGTCCCTGGGGGGTTCCTGGCTGTCTCTGGGGTTCCCTGGCTGTCCCCTAGGTGTCCCTGGGGGTGCCCTGGCTGTCTCTGGGGTGCCCTGGGGGTGCCCTGGGTGTCCCTGGAGGTGCACAGGGTGTCCCTGGGGTGCCCTGGAGGTCCGCTAGGTGTCCCTGGGGGTGCCCTGGGTGTCCCTGGGGTGCCCTGGCTGTCCCCTAGGTGTTCCTGGGGGTGCCCCGGCTGTCCCCTAGGTGTCCCTGGGGGTGCCCTGGCTGTCCCTGGGGGTGCACCGGGTGTCCCTTGGGTTCCCTGGCTGTCCCGTACGTGTCCCTGGGGGTGCCCTGGAGGTCCCCTTGGTGTCCCTGGGGCTGCCCTGGGTGTCCCTGGGGTGCCCTGGCTGTCCCCTAGGTGTCCCTGGGGGGGCCCTGGCTGTCTCCTAGGTGTCCCTGGGGGTGCCCTGGGCGTCCCTGGGGTGCCCTGGGGTGCCCTGGCTGTCCCCTAGGTGTCCCTGGGGTGCCCTGGGTGTCCCTGGGGTGCCCTGGAGTGCCTTGGCTGTCCCCTAGTGTCCCTGGAGGTGCCCTGCCTGTCCCCTACGTGTCCCTGGGGGTGCCCTCGCGGTCCCTGGGGTGCCCTGGCTGTCCCCTAGGTGTCCCAGAGGACCCCCTGTCTGTCCTCTAGGTGTCCCTGGGGGTGCCCTGCCTGTCCCCTAGGTGTCCCTGGGGTGCCCTGGGTGTCCCTGGGGGTGCACAGCGTGTCCCTGGGGTTCCCTGGCTCTCCCCTAGGTGTCCCTGGGGGTGCCCTGGGTGTCCCTGGGGGTGCACAGGGTGTCCCTGGGGTTCCCTGGCTGTCCCCAAGGTGTCCCTGGGGAGGCCCTGTCTGTCCCCTATGTGTCCCTGGGGGTGCCCTGGCTGTCTCTGGGGTGCCCTGAGGGTGCCCTGGGTGTCCCTGGGGGTGCACAGGGTGTCCCTGGGGTTCCCTGGCTGTCCCCTAGGTGTCCCTGGGGGGGCCCTGGCTGTCCCCTAGGTGTCCCTGGGGGTGCCCTGGCTGTCCCTGGGGGTGCACAGGGTGTCCCTGGGGTTCCCTGGCTGTCCCGTACGTGTCCCTGGGGATGCCTTGGAGGTCCCCTAGGCGTCCCTGGGGGGGCCCTGGATGTCTCCTAGGTGTCCCTGGGGGTGCCCTGCCTGTCCTCTACGTGTCCCTGGGGGTGCCATCGCTGTCCGTGGGGTGCCCTGGCTGTCCCCTAGGTGTCCCTGGGGACGCCCTGTCTGTCCTCTAGGTGTCCCTAGGGGTGCCCTGCCTGTCCCCCTAGGTGTCCCTGGGGGTGCCCTGGGTGTCCCTGGGGGTGCACAGTGTGTCCCTGGGGTTCCTTGGCTGTCCCGTACGTGTCCCTGGGGGTGCCCTGGAGGTCCCCCAGGTGTCCCTGGGGGTGCCCTGGGTGTCCCTGTGGGTGCCCTGGCTTTCCCTACGTGTCCCTGGGGTGCCCTGGGTGTCCCTGGGGTGCCCTGGGGCGCCCTGCCTGTCCCCTAGGTGTCCCTGGGGGTACCCTCGCTATCCCTAGGCTGCCCTGGCTGTCCCCTAGGTGTCCCTGAGGGTGCCCTGCTTGTCCCCTAGATGTCCTTGGGGGTGCCCTGGCTGTCCCTAGGGTGCCCTGGCTGTGCCCTAGGTGTCCCTGGGTGTCCCCTGGGTGTCCCTGGGGGTGCACAGGGTGTCCCTGGGGTTCCCTGGCTGTCTACTAGGTGTCCTTGGGGGTGCCCTGGGTGTTCCTGGGGGTGCACAGGGTGTCCCTGGGGTTCCCTGGCTGTGCCCTAGGTGTCCCTGGGGGGCCCTGGCTGTCCCCTAGGTGTCCCTGGGGGTGCCCTGGCTGTCTCTGGGGTGCCCTGGGGGTGCCCTGGGTGTCCCTGGGGGTGCACAGGGTGTCCCTGGGGTGCCCTGGCTGTCCCCTAGGTGTCCCTGGGGGTGCCCCGGCTGTCCCCTATGTGTCCCTGGGGGTGCCCTGGGTGTCCCTGGGGTTGCCCCTGGCTGTCCCCTAGGTGTCCCAGGGAGTGCCCTGGCTGTCCATAGGGTGCCCTGGCTGTCCCCTGGGTGTCCCTGGGGTGCCCTGGCTGTCCTCTAGGTGTCCCTGGGGGTGCCCTGCCTGTCCCCTAAGTGTCCTAGGGGGTGCCCTGGCTGTCCCTAGGGTGCCCTGGCTGTGCCCTCGCTGTCCCTGGGGGTGGCCTGGCTGTCCCTGGAGTGCTTTGGCTGTCCCCTAGCTGTCCCTGGGGGTGCCCCGGCTGTCCCCTAGGTGTCCCTGGGAGTGCCCTGCCTGTCCCCTAGGTGTCCCTGGGGGGGTCCTGGCTGTCTCTGGGGTTCCTTGGCTGTCCCCTAGGTGTCCCTGGGGGTGCCCTGGCTGTCCCCTACGTGTCCCTGGGGGTGCCCTGGGTGTCCCTGGAGTGCCCTGACTGTCCCCTAGGTGTCCCTGAGGGGGCCCTGGCTGTCTCCTAGGTGTCCCTGGAGGTGCCCTGCCTGTCCCCTAAGTGTCCTAGGGGGTGCCCTGGCTGTGCCCTCGGTGTCTCTGGGGGTGCCCTGGCTGTCCCTAGGGTGCCCTGGCTGTCCCTTAGGTGTCCCTGGGTGTGCCCTGGGTGTCTCTGGGGTGCCCTGGCTGTCCCCTAGGTGTCCCTGGGGGTGTCCTGGGGTGTCCCTGGGGGTGCCCAGGGTGTCCCTGGGGTTCCCTGGCTGTCCCGTAGGTGTCCCTGGGGGTGCCCTGGGTGTCCCTGGGGGTGCTCAGGGTGTCCCTGGGGGTGCCCTGGCTGTCCCTGGGGGTGCACAGGGTGTCCCTGGGGTTCCCTGGCTGTCCCGTACGTGTCCCTGAGGTGCCCTGGAGGTCCCCTAGGCGTCCCTGGGGGTGCCCTGGGTGTCCCTGGGGTGCCCTGGCTGTCCCCTAGCTGTCCCTGGGGGGGCGCTGGCTGTCTCCTAGGTGTCCCTGGGGGTGCCCTGGCTGTTCCTGTGGGTGCCCTGGCTGTCCCCTTCGTGTCCCTGGGGTGCCCTGGGTGTCCCTGGGTTGCCCTGGAGTACCCTGGCTGTCCCCTAGGTGTCCATGGGGGGGCCCTGGCTGTCCCCTAGGTGTCCCTGGGGGTGCTCTGGCTGTCCCCTAAGTGTCCTAGGGGGTACCCTGGCTGTCCCTAGGGTGCCCTGGCTGTCCCTTAGGTTTCCCTGGGTGTGCCCTGGATGTCTCTGGGGAGCCCTGGCTGTCCCCTAGGTGTCCCTGGGGGTGCCCTGGCTGTCCCTAGGGTGCCCTTGCTGTGCCCTCGGTGTCCCTGGGGGTGCCCTGGCTGTCCCCTACGTGTCCCTGGGGTTGCCCTGGATGTCCCTGGGGTGCCCTGACTGTCCCCTAGGTGTCCCTGAGGGGGCCCTGGCTGTCTCCTAGGTGTCCCTGGGGTGCCCTGGTTGTCTCGTCAGTCTCCCTGAGGGTGCCCTGGCTTTCCCTGGGGTGCCCTGGGGGTGCCCTGGGTGTCCCTGGGCGTGCACAGGGTGTCCCTGGGGTACCCTGGCTGTCCCCTCGGTGTCCCTGGGGGTGCCCTGCCTGTCCCCTAAGTGTCCTAGGGGGGTGCCCTGGCTGTGCCCTCGGTGTCTCTGGGGGTGCCCTGGCTGTCCCTAGGGTGCCCTGGCTGTCCCTTAGGTGTCCCTGGGTGTGCCCTGGGTGTCTCTGGGGTGCCCTGGCTGTCCCCTAGCTGTCCCTGGGGGGGGCCCTGACTGTCCCCTAGGTGTCCCTGGGGGTGCTCTGGCTGTCCCTGGGGGAGCTATGGCTGTCCCCTAGGTGTCTCTGGGGGTGCCCTGCCTGTCCCCTAGGTATCCTTGGGGGTGCCCTGGCTGTCCCTAGGGTGCCCTGGCTGTCCCCTCGGTGTCCCTGGGGGTGGCCTGCCTTTCCCCTAGGTGTCCTTGGGGGTGCCCTGGCTGTCCCTAGGGTGCCCTGGCTGTGCCCTCTGTGTCCCTGGGGGTGCCCTGGGTGTCCCTGGGGATGCCCTGGCTGTCCCCTAGGTGTCCCTGGGGGTGCCCTGGGTGTCCCTGGGGGGGCCCTGGCTGTCCCCTATGTGTCCCTGGGGGTGCCCTGGCTGTCCCTAGGGTGCCCTGGCTGTGCCCTACGTGTCCCTGGGTGTGCCCTGGCTGTCCCCTAGGTGTCCCTGGGGGTGCCCTGGCTGTCTCTGGGGTGCCCTGGGGGTGCCCGGGGTGTCCCTGGAGGTGCACAGGGTGTCCCTGTGGTGCCCTGGAGGTCCCCTAGGTGTCCCTGGGAATGCCCTGGGTGTCCCTGGGGTGCCCTGGATGTCCCCTAGGTGTCCCTGGGTGTGCCCTGGCTGTCCCAGTGGGTGCCCAGGCTGTCCCCTACGTGTGCCTGGGATGCCCTGGCTGTCTCGTCAGTGTCCCTGGGGGTGCCCTGGCTGTCCCTGGGGGTGCCCCAGCTGTCCCCTAGGTGTCCCTGGGGTGCCCTGCCTGTCCCCTCGGTGGCCCTGGAGGTGCCCTGGCTGTCCCTAGGGTGCCCTGGCTGTCCCTTAGTTGTCCCTGGGTGTGCCCTGGGTGTCTCTGGGGTGCCCTGCCTGTCCCCTAGGTGTCCCTGGGGGTGCCCTGGGTGTCCCTGGAGTGCCCTGGCTGTCCCCTAGGTGTCCCTGGGGGGGCCCTGGCTGCCTCCTAGGTGTCCCCGGGGGTGCCCTGGCTGTCCCCTACGTGTCCCTGGGGTGCCCTGGGTGTCCCTGGGGTGCCCTGGGGTGCCCTGGCTGTCCCCTAGGTGTCCCTGGGGGTGCCCTGCTTGTCGTCTACGTGTCCCTAAGGGTGCCCTCGCTGTCCCTGGGGAGCCCTGGCTGTCCCCTATGTGTCCCAGAGGACCCCCTGTCTGTCCTCTAGGTGTCCCTGGGGGTGCCCTGCCTGTCCCCTAGGTGTCCCTGGGGCTGCCCTGGGTGTCCCTGGGGGTGCACAGCGTGTCCCTGGGGTTCCCTGGCTCTCCCCTAGGTGTCCCTGGGGGTGCCCTGGGTGTCCCTGGGGGTGCACAGGGTGTCCCTGGGGTTCCCTGGCTGTCCCCAAGGTGTCCCTGGGGAGGCCCTGGCTGTCCCCTAGGTGTCCCTGGGGGTGCCCTGGCTGTCTCTGGGGTGCCCTGGGGGTGCCCTGGGTGTCCCTGGGGGTGCACAGGGTGTCCCTGGGGTGCCCTGGCTGTCCCCTAGGTGTCCCTGGGGGTGCCCTGGCTGTCCCTGGGAGTGCCCCGGCTGTCCCCTAGGTGTCCCTGTGGTGCCCTACCTGTCCTCTAGGTGTCCCTGGGGGTGCCCTGGCTGTCCCCTCGGTGGCCCTGGGGGTGCCCTGGCTGTCCCTAGGGTGCCCTGGCTGTCCCTTAGGTGTCCCTGGGTGTGCCCTGGGTGTCTCTGGGGTGCCCTGCCTGTCCCCTAGGTGTCCCTGGGGGTGCCCTGGGTGTCCCTGGGGGTGCACAGGGTGTCCCTGGGGTTCCCTGGCTGTCCCCTAGGTGTCCCTGGGGGGGCCCTGGCTGTCCCCTAGGTGTCCCTGGGGGTGCCCTGGCTGTCCCTGGGGGTGCACAGGGTGTCCCTGGGGTTCCCTGGCTGTCCCGTACGTGTCCCTGGGGATGCCTTGGAGGTCCCCTAGGCGTCCCTGGGGGGGCCCTGGATGTCTCCTAGGTGTTCCTGGGGGTGCCCTGCCTGTCCTCTACGTGTCCCTGGGGGTGCCATCCCTGTCCCTGGGGTGCCCAGGCTGTCCCCTAGGTGTCCCTGGGGACGCCCTGTCTGTCCTCTAGGTGTCCCTGGGGGTGCCCTGCCTGTCCCCTAGGTGTCCCTGGGGGTGCCCTGGGTGTCCCTGGGGGTGCACAGTGTGTCCCTGGGGTTCCTTGGCTGTCCCGTACGTGTCCCTGGGGGTGCCCTGGAGGTCCCCCAGGTGTCCCTGGGGGTGCCCTGGGTGTCCCTGTGGGTGCCCTGGCTGTTCCTTCGTGTCCCTGGGGTGCCCTGGGTGTCCCTGGGATGCCCTGGGGCGCCCTGCCTGTCCCCTAGGTGTCCCTGGGGGTGCCCTCGCTATCCCTAGGCTGCCCTGGCTGTCCCCTAGGGGTCCCTGGGGGTGCCCTGCTTGTCCCCTAGATGTCCTTGGGGGTGCCCTGGCTGTCCCTAGGGTGCCCTGGGTGTGCCCTGGGTGTCCCTGGGTGTGCCCTGGGTGTCCCTGGGGGTGCACAGGGTGTCCCTGGGGTTCCCTGGCTGTCCCCTAGGTGTCCCTGGGGGGCCCTGGCTGTCCCCTAGGTGTCCCTGGGGGTGCCCTGGCTGTCTCTGGGGTGCCCTGGGGGTGCCCTGGGTGTCCCTGGGGGTGCACAGGGTGTCCCTGGGAGTGCCCTGGCTGTCCATAGGGTGCCCTGGCTGTCCCCTGGGTGTCCCTGGGGTGCCCTGGCTGTCCTCTAGGTGTCCCTGGGGGTGCCCTGCCTGTCCTCTACGTGTCCCTGGGGGTGCCCTCGCTGTCCCTGGGGTGCCCTGGCTGTCCCCTAGTTGTCCCAGAGGACCCCCTGTCTGTCCTCTAGGTGTCCCTGGGGTTCCCTGGCTCTCCCCTAGGTGTCCCTGGGGGTGCCCTGGGTGTCCCTGGGGGTGCACAGGGTGTCCCTGGGGTTCCCTGGCTGTCCCCAAGGTGTCCCTGGGGAGGCCCTGGCTGTCCCCTAGGTGTCCCTGGGGGTGCCCTGGCTGTCTCTGGGGTGCCCTGGGGGTGCCCTGGGTGTCCCTGGGGGTGCACAGGGTGTCCCTGGGGTGCCCTGGCTGTCCCCTAGGTGTCCCTGGGGGTGCCCTGGCTGTCCCTGGCAGTGCCCCGGCTGTCCCCTAGGTGTCCCTGAGGTGCCCTACCTGTCCTCTAGGTGTCCCTGGGGGTGCCCTGGCTCTCCCCTCGGTGGCCCTGGGGGTGCCCTGGCTGACCCTAGGGTGCCCTGGCTGTCCCTTAGGTGTCCCTGGGTGTGCCCTGGGTGTCTCTGGGGTGCCCCTGCCTGTCCCCTAGGTGTCCCTGGGGGTGCCCTGAGTGTCCCTGGGGGTGCACAGGGTGTCCCTGGGGTTCCCTGGCTGTCCCCTAGGTGTCCCTGGGGGGGCCCTGGCTGTCCCCTAGGTGTCCCTGGGGGTGCCCTGGCTGTCCCTGGGGGTGCACAGGGTGTCCCTGGGGTTCCCTGGCTGTCCCGTACGTGTCCCTGGGGATGCCTTGGAGGTCCCCTAGGCGTCCCTGGGGGGGCCCTGGATGTCTCCTAGGTGTCCCTGGGGGTGCCCTGCCTGTGCTCTACGTGTCCCTGGGGGTGCCATCGCTGTCCCTGGGGTGCCCTGGCTGTCCCCTAGGTGTCCATGGGGACGCCCTGTCTGTCCTCTAGGTGTCCCTGGGGGTGCCCTGCCTGTCCCCTAGGTGTCCCTGGGGGTGCCCTGGGTGTCCCTGGGGGTGCACAGTGTGTCCCTCGGGTTCCTTGGCTGTCCCGTACGTGTCCCTGGGGGTGCCCTGGAGGTCCCCCAGGTGTCCCTGGGGGTGCCCTGGGTGTCCCTGTGGGTGCCCTGGCTGTCCCTACGTGTCCCTGGGGTGCCCTGGGTGTCCCTGGGGTGCCCTGGGGCGCCCTGCCTGTCCCCTAGGTGTCCCTGGGGGTGCCCTCGCTATCCCTAGGCTGCCCTGGCTATCCTTTAGGTGTCCCTGGGGGTGCACAGGGTGTCCCTGGGGTTCCCTGGCTGTCCCCTAGGTGTCCTTCGGGGTGCCCTGGGTGTTCCTGGGGGTGCACAGGGTGTCCCTGGGGTTCCCTGGCTGTCCCCTAGGTACCCTGGGGTGGCCCTGGCTGTCCCCTAGGTGTCCCTGGGGGTGCCCTGGCTGTCTCTGGGGTGCCCTGGGGGTGCCCTGGGTGTCCCTGGGGGTGCACAGGGTGTCCCTGGGGTTCCCTGACTGTCCCGTACGTGTCCCCGGGGGTGCCCTGGAGGTCCCCTAGAAGTCCCTGGGGGTGCCGTGGGTGTCCCTGGGGTGCCCTGGCTGTCCCCTAGCTGTCCCTGGGGGGGCCCTGGCTGTCTCCTAGGTGTCCCTGGGGGTGCCCTGGCTGTCCCTGTGGGTGCCCTGTCTGTCCCCTACGTGTCCCTGGGGTGCCCTGGGTGTCCCTGGGGTGCCCTGGGGTGCCCTGGCTGTCCCCTAGGTGTCCATGGGGGGGCCCTGGCTGTCCCCTAGGTGTCCCTGGGGGTGC
Organism: Chamaea fasciata; assembly: GCF_029207755.1. NCBI lineage: Eukaryota > Metazoa > Chordata > Aves > Passeriformes > Sylviidae > Chamaea > Chamaea fasciata. The sequence goes on along the minus strand of NW_027095174.1, from coordinate 17,600 downwards.
TCTGGCTGTCCCTGTGGGAGCCATGGCTGTCCCCTTGGTGTCCCTGGGGGTGCCCAGGCTGTCCCCTAGGTGTCCCTGGGAGTGCCCTCGGTGTCCCTGGGGGTGCCCTGCCTGTCCCCTAGGTGTCCTTGGGGGTGCCCTGGCTGTCCCTAGGGTGCCCTGGCTGTGCCCTAGGTGTCGCTGGGTGTGCCCTGGGTGTCCCTGGGGGTGCACAGGGTGTCCCTGGGGTGCCCTGGCTGTCCCGTACGTGTCCCTGGGGGTGCCCCGGCTGTCCCCTAGGTGTCCCTGGGGGTGCCCTGAGTGTCCCTGGGGGTGCCCTGGCTGTCCCCTAAGTGTCCTAGGGGGTGCCCTGGCTGTCCCTAGGGTGCCCTGGCTGTCCCTTAGGTGTCCCTGGGTGTGCCCTGGGTGTCTCTGGGGAGCCCTGGCTGTCCCCTAGGTGTCCCTGTGGGGGCCCTGGCTGTCCCTGGGGGAGCCATGGCTGTCCCTGGGGGTGCCCTGCCTGTCCCCTAGGTGTCCCTGGGGGGTTCCTGGCTGTCTCTGGGGTTCCCTGGCTGTCCCCTAGGTGTCCCTGGGGGTGCCCCGGCTGTCCCCTAGGTGTCCCTGGGGGTGCCCTGGGTGTCTCTGGGGTGCCCTGGCTGTCCCCTAGCTGTCCCTGGGGGGGCCCTGACTGTCCCCTAGGTGTCCCTGGGGGTGCTCTGGCTGTCCCTGGGGGAGCTATGGCTGTCCCCTAGGTGTCCCTGGGAGGGCTTTGGCTGTCCCCTAGGTGTCCCTGGGGGTGCCCTGGGTGTCCCTGGGGTGCCCTGGCTGTGCCCTCAGTGTCTCTGGGGGTGCCCTACCTGTCCCCTAGGTATCCTTGGGGGTGCCCTGGCTGTCCCTAGGGTGCCCTGGCTGTCCCCTCGGTGTCGCTGGGGGTGGCCTGCCTGTCCCCTAGGTGTCCTTGGGGGTGCCCTGGCTGTCCCTAGGGTGCCCTGGCTGTGCCCTCTGTGTCCCTGGGGGTGCCCTGGCTGTCCCTAGGGTACCCTGGCTGTCCCCTAGGTGTCCCTTGGGGTGCCCTGGGTTTGCCTGGGGTGCCCTGGCTGTCCTCTAGGTGTCCCTAGGGGTGCCCTGGCTATCCCTAGGGTGCCCTGGCTGTGCCCTAGGTGTCGCTGGGTGTGCCCTGGGTGTCCCTGGGGGTGCACAGGGTGTCCCTGGCGTGCCCTGGCTGTCCCGTACGTGTCCCTGGGGGTGCCCCGGCTGTCCCCTAGGTGTCCCTGGGGGTGCCCTGAGTGTCCCTGGGGGTGCCCTGGCTGTCCCCTAAGTGTCCTAGGGGGTGCCCTGGCTGTCCCTAGGGTGCCCTGGCTGTCCCTTAGGTGTCCCTGGGTGTGCCCTGGGTGTCTCTGGGGAGCCCTGGCTGTCCCCTAGGTGTCCCTGTGGGGGCCCTGGCTGTCCCTGGGGGAGCCATGGCTGTCCCTGGGGGTGCCCTGCCTGTCCCCTAGGTGTCCCTGGGGGGTTCCTGGCTGTCTCTGGGGTTCCCTGGCTGTCCCCTAGGTGTCCCTGGGGGTGCCCCGGCTGTCCCCTAGGTGTCCCTGGGGGTGCCCTGGGTGTCCCTGGAGGTGCACAGGGTGTCCCTGGGGTGCCCTGGCTGTCCCCTAGGTGTTCCTGGGGGTGCCCCGGCTGTCCCCTAGGTGTTCCTGGGGGTGCCCTGGGTGTCCCTGGGGGTGCACCGGGTGTCCCTTGGGTTCCCTGGCTGTCCCGTACGTGTCCCTGGGGGTGCCCTGGCTGTCCCCTAGGTGTCCCTGGGGGGGCCCTGGCTGTCTCCTAGGTGTCCCTGGGGGTGCCCTGGGCGTCCCTGGGGTGCCCTGGGGTGCTCTGGCTGTCCCCTAGGTGTCCCTGGGGTGCCCTGGGTGTCCCTGGGGTGCCCTGGAGTGCCTTGGCTGTCCCCTAGTGTCCCTGGAGGTGCCCTGCCTGTCCCCTACGTGTCCCTGGGGGTGCCCTCGCCGTCCCTGGGGTGCCCTTGCTGTCCCCTAGGCGGCCCTGGGGGTGCCCCGGGTGTCCCCGGGGGTGCCCTCGCCGTCCCCTAGGTGTCCCTGGGGGTGCCCTGGGTGTCCCCTCGGTGTCTTTGGGGGTGCCCTGCCTGTCCCCTAGGTGTCGTTGGGGGTGCCCTGGGTGTCCCTGGGGGTGCCCTGGCTGTCCCCTAGGTGTCCCTGGGGGTGCCCTGGCTGTCCCTAGGGTGCCCTGGCTGTCCCTTAGGTGTCCCTGGGTGTGCCCTGGGTGTCTCTGGGGAGCCCTGGCTGTCCCTGGGAGTGCCCTGCCTGTCCCCTAGGTGTCCCTGGGGGGGTCCTGGCTGTCTCTGGGGTTCCTTGGCTGTCCCCTAGGTGTCCCTGGGGGTGCCCTGGCTGTCCCCTACGTGTCCCTGGGGGTGCCCTGGGTGTCCCTGGAGTGCCCTGACTGTCCCCTAGGTGTCCCTGAGGGGGCCCTGGCTGTCTCCTAGGTGTCCCTGGGGGTGCCCTGCCTGTCCCCTAAGTGTCCTAGGGGGTGCCCTGGCTGTGCCCTCGGTGTCTCTGGGGGTGCCCTGGCTGTCCCTAGGGTGCCCTGGCTGTCTCTTAGGTGTCCCTGGGTGTGCCCTGGGTGTCTCTGGGGTGCCCTGGCTGTCCCCTAGGTGTCCCTGGGGGTGTCCTGGGTGTCCCTGGGGGTGCCCAGGGTGTCCCTGGGGTTCCCTGGCTGTCCCGTAGGTGTCCCTGGGGGTGCCCTGGGTGTCCCTGGGGGTGCACAGGGTGTCCCTGGGGGTGCCCTGGCTGTCCCTGGGGGTGCACAGGGTGTCCCTGGGGTTCCCTGGCTGTCCCGTACGTGTCCCTGAGGTGCCCTGGAGGTCCGCTAGGCGTCCCTGGGGGTGCCCTGGGTGTCCCTGGGGTGCCCTGGCTGTCCCCTAGCTGTCCCTGGGGGGGCCCTGGCTGTCTCCTAGGTGTCCCTGGGGGTGCCCTGGCTGTTCCTGTGGGTGCCCTGGCTGTCCCATTCGTGTCCCTGGGGTGCCCTGGGTGTCCCTGGGGTGCCCTGGAGTACCCTGGCTGTCCCCTAGGTGTCCATGGGGGGGCCCAGGCTGTCCCCTAGGTGTCCCTGGGGGTGCTCTGGCTGTCCCCTAAGTGTCCTAGGGGGTACCCTGGCTGTCCCTAGGGTGCCCTGGCTGTCCCTTAGGTTTCCCTGGGTGTGCCCTGGGTGTCTCTGGGGAGCCCTGGCTGTCCCCTAGGTGTCCCTGGGGGTGCCCTGGCTGTCCCTAGGGTGCCCTTGCTGTGCCCTCGGTGTCCCTGGGGGTGCCCTGGCTGTCCCCTACGTGTCCCTGGGGTTGCCCTGGATGTCCCTGGGGTGCCCTGACTGTCCCCTAGGTGTCCCTGAGGGGGCCCTGGCTGTCTCCTAGGTGTCCCTGGGGTGCCCTGGTTGTCTCGTCAGTCTCCCTGAGGGTGCCCTGGCTGTCCCTGGGGTGCCCTGGGGGTGCCCTGGGTGTCCCTGGGCGTGCACAGGGTGTCCCTGGGGTGCCCTGGCTGTCCCCTCGGTGTCCCTGGGGGTGCCCTGCCTGTCCCCTAAGTGTCCTAGGGGGTGCCCTGGCTGTGCCCTCGGTGTCTCTGGGGGTGCCCTGGCTGTCCCTAGGGTGCCCTGGCTGTCCCTTAGGTGTCCCTGGGTGTGCCCTGGGTGTCTCTGGGGTGCCCTGGCTGTCCCCTAGCTGTCCCTGGGGGGGCCCTGACTGTCCCCTAGGTGTCCCTGGGGGTGCTCTGGCTGTCCCTGGGGGAGCTATGGCTGTCCCCTAGGTGTCCCTGGGGGTGCTCTGGCTGTCCCTAGGGTGCCCTGGCTGCACCCTAGGTGTCCCTGGGGGTGCCCTGGCTGTCCCCTAGGTGTCCCTGGGGGTGGCCTGGGTGTCCCTGGGGGGCCCTGGCTGTCCCCTAGGTGTCCCTGGGGGTGCATTAGGTGTCCCTGGGGGTGCCCAGGGTGTCCCTGGGGTTCCCTGGCTGTCCCCTAGGTGTCCCTGCCTCGCTCGTATCCTCGACTCCGCCTCCGGCGCCATGGTGACTCCCCTCCCAGTCTGGACCAGTGTGGCCTCACCCCCTCCCCTGGGGCCATCCGACCCATCCCAGTATAGACCAGTAAGGCACCGAGTGGCCACCATGGACCCCCACACGCCTGCCAGTTCATCCCAGTTCATCCCAGTCCACTCTTCGTCCATCCCAGGTTTCTCTGGTCACCCTCCCAGTGCTCTCAGTCCATCCCAGTCCCGCAGGTGTTGGTGCTTGGGGCTTGATGAGCTGGTGCCTGTCCGCAACGTGGAGCGGCTCAAACGGGACCTCAGGGTGAGGGGGGCGCGGATTTGGGGGGATCCTGGGGGTCCTGAGTTGTCGTGGAGGGGGTTTTTGGGTTTTGGGGGGTCTGGGGGGAGTCCTGGGGGCTGCTTTGGGTGCTTTGGGGGGTATTCGGGAGGTTTGGGCGGCCCATTTGAGGCATCAAAAACCTGAGGAGGGTTTTGACAGCTCCTGGAGGTGGAGGGGGCCGTGGGGGTGAGCTGGCTGTCCCAGGGGGTTCCTGGCTGTCCCTCGATGTCCCTGGGGTGCCCTGGCTGTCACTTAGGTGTCCCTCGGGGTGCCCTGGGTGTCCCTGGGGTGCCCTGGCTGTCCCCTTGGTGTCCCTGGGGGTGCCCTGTGGGTCCCTGTGGTGTCCTGGGGGTGCCCTGGTGTCCCTGGGGGGGGCCTGGCTGTCCCCTAGGTGTCCCTGGGGGCGCCTTGGCTGTCCTCTAGGTGTCCCTGGGGATGCCCTGCCTGTCGCCTACGTGTCCCTGGGGTTGCACTGGCTGTCCCTAGGGTGCCCTGGCTGTGCTTTTGGTGTCTCTGGGGGTGCCCTGGCTGTCCCTAGGGTGCCCTGGCTGTGCCCTACGTGTCCCTGGGTGTGCCCTGGCTGTCCCCTAGGTGTCCCTGGGGGTGCCCTGGCTGTCTCTGGGGTGCCCTGGGGGTGCCCGGGGTGTCCCTGGAGGTGCACAGGGTGTCCCTGTGGTGCCCTGGAGGTCCCCTAGGTGTCCCTGGGGGTGCCCTGGGTGTCCCTGGGGTGCCCTGGATGTCCCCTAGGTGTCCCTGGGTGTGCCCTGGCTGTCCCAGTGGGTGCCCAGGCTGTCCCCTACGTGTGCCTGGGATGCCCTGGCTGTCTCGTCAGTGTCCCTGGGGGTGCCCTGGCTGTCCCTGGGGGTGCCCCGGCTGTCCCCTAGGTGTCCCTGGGGTGCCCTGCCTGTCCCCTCGGTGGCCCTGGAGGTGCCCTGGCTGTCCCTAGGGTGCCCTGGCTGTCCCTTAGTTGTCCCTGGGTGTGCCCTGGGTGTCTCTGGGGTGCCCTGCCTGTCCCCTAGGTGTCCCTGGGGGTGCCCTGGGTGTCCCTGGAGTGCCCTGGCTGTCCCCTAGGTGTCCCTGGGGGGGCCCTGGCTGTCTCCTAGGTGTCCCTGGGGGTGCCCTGGCTGTCCCCTACGTGTCCCTGGGGTGCCCTGGGTGTCCCTGGGTGTCCCTGGGGTGCCCTGGCTGTCCTCTAGGTGTCCCTGGGGGTGCCTGCCTGTCCTCTACGTGTCCCTGGGGGTGCCCCCGCTGTCCCTGGGGTGCCCTGGCTGTCCCCTAGGTGTCCCAGAGGACCCCCTGTCTGTCCTCTAGGTGTCCCTGGGTGTGCCCTGCCTGTCCCCTAGGTGTCCCTGGGGGTGCCCTGGGTGTCCCTGGGGGTGCACAGGGTGTCCCTGGGGTTCCCTGGCTGTCCCCAAGGTGTCCCTGGGGAGGCCCTGGCTGTCCCCTAGGTGTCCCTGGGGGTAACCTGGCTGTCTCTGGGGTGCCCTGGGGGTGCCCTGGGTGTCCCTGGGGGTGCACAGGGTGTCCCTGGGGTTCCCTGGCTGTCCCCTAGGTGTCCCTGGGGGGGCCCTGGCTGTCCCCTAGGTGTCCCTGGGGGTGCCCTGGCTGTCCCTGGGGGTGCACAGGGTGTCCCTGGGGTTCCCTGGCTGTCCCGTACGTGTCCCTGGGGATGCCTTGGAGGTCCCCTAGGCGTCCCTGGGGGGGCCCTGGATGTCTCCTAGGTGTCCCTGGGGTGCCCTGCCTGTCCTCTACGTGTCCCTGGGGGTGCCATCGCTGTCCCTGGGGTGCCCTGGCTGTCCCCTAGGTGTCCCTGGGGACGTCCTGTCTGTCCTCTAGGTGTCCCTGGGGGTGCCCTGCCTGTCCCCTAGGTGTCCCTGGGGGTGCCCTGGGTGTCCCTGGGGGTGCACAGTGTGTCCCTGGGGTTCCTTGGCTGTCCCGTACGTGTCCCTGGGGGTGCCCTGGGTGTCCCTGGGGGTGCCCTGGCTGTCCCTACGTGTCCCTGGGGTGCCCTGGGTGTCCCTGGGGTGCCCTGGGGCGCCCTGCCTGTCCCCTAGGGGTCCCTGTGGGTGCCCTGGCTGTCCCTAGGCTGCCCTGTCTGTCCCCTAGGTGTCCCTGGGGGTGCCCTGCTTGTCCCCTAGATGTCCTTGGGGGTGCCCTGGCTGTCCCTAGGGTGCCCTGGCTGTGCCCTAGGTGTCCCTGGGTGTGCCCTGGGTGTCCCAGGGGGTGCACAGGGTGTCCCTGGGGTTCCCTGGCTGTCCCCTAGGTGTCCTTCGGGGTGCCCTGGGTGTTCCTCGGGGTGCACAGGGTGTCCCTTGGGTTCCCTGGCTGTCCCCTAGGTTCCCTGGGGGGTCCTGGCTGTCCCCTAGGTGTCCCTGGGGGTGCCCTGGCTGTCTCTGGGGTGCCCTGGGGGTGCCGTGGGTGTCCCTGGGGGTGCACAGGGTGTCCCTGGGGTTCCCTGACTGTCCCGTATGTGTCCCCGGGGTTGCCCTGGAGGTCCCCTAGGCGTCCCTGGGGGTGCCCTGGGTGTCCCTGGGGTGCCCTGGCTGTCCCCTAGCTGTCCCTGGGGGGGCCCTGGCTGTCTCCTAGGTGTCCCTGGGGGTGCCCTGGCTGTCCCTGTGGGTGCCCTGTCTGTCCCCTACGTGTCCCTGGGGTGCCCTGGGTGTCCCTGGGGTGCCCTGAGGTGCACTGGCTGTCCCCTAGGTGTCCATAGGGGGGCCCTGGCTGTCCCTCTGGGAGCCATGGCTGTCCCATTGGTGTCCCTGGGGGTGCCCAGGCTGTCCCCTAGGTGTCCCTGGTAGTGCCCTCGGTGTCCCTGGGGGTGCCCTGCCTGTCCCCTAGGTGTCCTTGGGGGTGCCCTGGCTGTCCCTAGGGTGCCCTGGCTGTGCCCTAGGTGTCGCTGGGGGTGCACAGGGTGTCCCTGGGGGTGCCCAGGCTGTCCCCTAGGTGTCCCTGGGAGTGCCCTCGGTGTCCCTGGGGGTGCCCTGCCTGTCCCCTAGGTGTCCTTGGGGGTGCCCTGGCTGTCCCTAGGGTGCCCTGGCTGTGCCCTAGGTGTCGCTGGGTGTGCCCTGGGTGTCCCTGGGGGTGCACAGGGTGTCCCTGGGGTGCCCTGGCTGTCCCCTACGTGTCCCTGGGGGTGCCCCGGCTGTCCCCTAGGTGTCCCTGGGGGTGCCCTGAGTGTCCCTGGGGGTGCCCTGGCTGTCCCCTAAGTGTCCTAGGGGGTGCCCTGGCTGTCCCTAGGGTGCCCTGGCTGTCCCTTAGGTGTCCCTGGGTGTGCCCTGGGTGTCTCTGGAGAGCCCTGGCTGTCCCCTAGGTGTCCCTGTGGAGGCCCTGGCTGTCCCTGGGGGAGCCATGGCTGTCCCTGGGGGTGCCCTGCCTGTCCCCTAGGTGTCTCTGGGGGGGTCCTGGCTGTATCTGGGGTTCCCTGGCTGTCCCCTAGGTGTCCCTGGGGGTGCCCTGGCTGTCTCTGGGGTGCCCTGGGGGTGCCCTGGGTGTCCCTGGAGGTGCACAGGGTGTCCCTGGGGTGCCCTGGAGGTCCGCTAGGTGTCCCTGGGGGTGCCCTGGGTGTCCCTGGGGTGCCCTGGCTGTCCCCTAGGTGTTCCTGGGGGTGCCCCGGCTGTCCCCTAGGTGTCCCTGGGGGTGCCCTGGCTGTCCCTGGGGGTGCACAGGGTGTCCCTTGGGTTCCCTGGCTGTCCCGTACGTGTCCCTGGGGGTGCCCTGGAGGTCCCCTTGGTGTCCCTGGGGGTGCCCTGGGTGTCCCTGGGGTGCCCTGGCTGTCCTCTAGGTGTCCCTGGGGGTGCCCTGGGCGTCCCTGGGGATGCCCTGGCTGTCCCCTAGGTGTCCCTGGGGGTGCCCTGGGTGTCCCTGGGGGGGCCCTGGCTGTCCCCTAGGTGTCCCTGGGGGTGCCCTGGCTGTGCCCTCGGTGTCCCGGAGGGTGCTCTGGCTGTCCCTAGGGTGCCCTGGCTGCACCCTAGGTGTCCCTGGGGGTGCCCTGGCTGTCCCCTAGGTGTCCCTGGGGGTGCCCTGGGTGTCCCTGGGGGGCCCTGGCTGTCCCCTAGGTGTCCCTGGGGGTGCATTAGGTGTCCCTGGGGGTGCCCAGTGTGTCCCTGGGGGTGCCCTGCCTGTCCCCTAGGTGTCCTTGGGGGTGCCCTGGCTGTCCCTAGGGTGCCCTGGCTGTGCCCTAGGTGTCGCTGGGTGTGCCCTGGGTGTCCCTGGGGGTGCACAGGGTGTCCCTGGGGTGCCCTGGCTGTCCCCTACGTGTCCCTGGGGGTGCCCCGGCTGTCCCCTAGGTGTCCCTGGGGGTGCCCTGAGTGTCCCTGGGGGTGCCCTGGCTGTCCCCTAAGTGTCCTAGGGGGTGCCCTGGCTGTCCCTAGGGTGCCCTGGCTGTCCCTTAGGTGTCCCTGGGTGTGCCCTGGGTGTCTCTGGAGAGCCCTGGCTGTCCCCTAGGTGTCCCTGTGGAGGCCCTGGCTGTCCCTGGGGGAGCCATGGCTGTCCCTGGGGGTGCCCTGCCTGTCCCCTAGGTGTCTCTGGGGGGGTCCTGGCTGTATCTGGGGTTCCCTGGCTGTCCCCTAGGTGTCCCTGGGGGTGCCCTGGCTGTCTCTGGGGTGCCCTGGGGGTGCCCTGGGTGTCCCTGGAGGTGCACAGGGTGTCCCTGGGGTGCCCTGGAGGTCCGCTAGGTGTCCCTGGGGGTGCCCTGGGTGTCCCTGGGGTGCCCTGGCTGTCCCCTAGGTGTTCCTGGGGGTGCCCCGGCTGTCCCCTAGGTGTCCCTGGGGGTGCCCTGGCTGTCCCTGGGGGTGCACAGGGTGTCCCTTGGGTTCCCTGGCTGTCCCGTACGTGTCCCTGGGGGTGCCCTGGAGGTCCCCTTGGTGTCCCTGGGGGTGCCCTGGGTGTCCCTGGGGTGCCCTGGCTGTCCTCTAGGTGTCCCTGGGGGTGCCCTGGGCGTCCCTGGGGATGCCCTGGCTGTCCCCTAGGTGTCCCTGGGGGTGCCCTGGGTGTCCCTGGGGGGGCCCTGGCTGTCCCCTAGGTGTCCCTGGGGGTGCCCTGGCTGTGCCCTCGGTGTCCCGGAGGGTGCTCTGGCTGTCCCTAGGGTGCCCTGGCTGCACCCTAGGTGTCCCTGGGGGTGCCCTGGCTGTCCCCTAGGTGTCCCTGGGGGTGCCCTGGGTGTCCCTGGGGGGCCCTGGCTGTCCCCTAGGTGTCCCTGGGGGTGCATTAGGTGTCCCTGGGGGTGCCCAGTGTGTCCCTGGGGTTCCCTGGCTGTCCCCTAGGTGTCCCTGCCTCGCTCGTATCCTCGACTCCGCCTCCGGCGCCATGGTGACTCCCCTCCCAGTCTGGACCAGTGTGGCCTCACCCCCTCCCCTGGGGCCATCCGACCCATCCCAGTATAGACCAGTAAGGCACCGAGTGGCCACCATGGACCCCCACACGCCTGCCAGTTCATCCCAGTTCATCCCAGTCCACTCTTCGTCCATCCCAGGTTTCTCTGGTCACCCTCCCAGTGCTCTCAGTCCATCCCAGTCCCGCAGGTGTTGGTGCTTGGGGCTTGATGAGCTGGTGCCTGTCCGCAACGTGGAGCGGCTCAAACGGGACCTCAGGGTGAGGGGGGCGCGGATTTGGGGGGATCCTGGGGGTCCTGAGTTGTCGTGGAGGGGGTTTTTGGGTTGTGGGGGGTCTGGGGGGAGTCCTGGGGGCTGCTTTGGGTGCTTTGGGGGGTATTCGGGAGGTTTGGGCGGCCCATTTGAGGCATCAAAAACCTGAGGAGGGTTTTGACAGCTCCTGGAGGTGGAGGGGGCCCTGGGGGTGAGCTGGCTGTCCCAGGGGGTTCCTGGCTGTCCCTCGATGTCCCTGGGGTGCCCTGGCTGTCACTTAGGTGTCCCTCGGGGTGCCCTGGGTGTCCCTGGGGTGCCCTGGCTGTCCCCTTGGTGTCCCTGGGGGTGCCCTGTGGGTCCCTGTGGTGTCCTGGGGGTGCCCTGGTGTCCCTGGGGGCGGCCTGGCTGTCCCCTAGGTGTCCCTGGGGGCGCCTTGGCTGTCCTCTAGGTGTCCCTGGGGATGCCCTGCCTGTCGCCTACGTGTCCCTGGGGTTGCACTGGCTGTCCCTAGGGTGCCCTGGCTGTGCTTTTGGTGTCTCTGGGGGTGCCCTGGCTGTCCCTAGGGTGCCCTGGCTGTGCCCTACGTGTCCCTGGGTGTGCCCTGGCTGTCCCCTAGGTGTCCCTGGGGGTGCCCTGGCTGTCTCTGGGGTGCCCAGGGGGTGCCCGGGGTGTCCCTGGAGGTGCACAGGGTGTCCCTGTGGTGCCCTGGAGGTCCCCTAGGTGTCCCTGGGGGTGCCCTGGGTGTCCCTGGGGTGCCCTGGATGTCCCCTAGGTGTCCCTGGGTGTGCCCTGGCTGTCCCAGTGGGTGCCCAGGCTGTCCCCTACGTGTGCCTGGGATGCCCTGGCTGTCTCGTCAGTGTCCCTGGGGGTGCCCTGGCTGTCCCTGGGGGTGCCCCGGCTGTCCCCTAGGTGTCCCTGGGGTGCCCTGCCTGTCCCCTCGGTGGCCCTGGAGGTGCCCTGGCTGTCCCTAGGGTGCCCTGGCTGTCCCTTAGTTGTCCCTGGGTGTGCCCTGGGTGTCTCTGGGGTGCCCTGCCTGTCCCCTAGGTGTCCCTGGGGGTGCCCTGGGTGTCCCTGGAGTGCCCTGGCTGTCCCCTAGGTGTCCCTGGGAGTGCCCTGGCTGTCCCCTACGTGTCCCTGGGGTGCCCTGGGTGTCCCTGGGTGTCCCTGGGGTGCCCTGGCTGTCCTCTAGGTGTCCCTGGGGGTGCCCTGCCTGTCCTCTACGTGTCCCTGGGGGAGGGCCCGCTGTCCCTGGGGTGCCCTGGCTGTCCCCTAGGTGTCCCAGAGGACCCCCTGTCTGTCCTCTAGGTGTCCCTGGGGGTGCCCTGCCTGTCCCCTAGGTGTCCCTGGGGTGCCCTGGGTGTCCCTGGGGGTGCACAGCGTGTCCCTGGGGTTCCCTGGCTCTCCCCTAGGTGTCTCTGGGGGTGCCCTGGGTGTCCCTGGGGGTGCACAGGGTGTCCCTGGGGTTCCCTGGCTGTCCCCAAGGTGTCCCTGGGGAGGCCCTGGCTGTCCCCTAGGTGTCCCTGGGGGTGCCCTGGCTGTCTCTGGGGTGCCCTGGGGGTGCCCTGGGTGTCCCTGGGGGTGCACAGGGTGTCCCTGGGGTTCCCTGGCTGTCCCCTAGGTGTCCCTGGGGGGGCCCTGGCTGTCCCCTAGGTGTCCCTGGGGGTGCCCTGGCTGTCCCTGGGGGTGCACAGGGTGTCCCTGGGGTTCCCTGGCTGTCCCGTACGTGTCCCTGGGGATGCCTTGGAGGTCCCCTAGGCGTCCCTGGGGGGGCCCTGGATGTCTCCTAGGTGTCCCTGGGGGTGCCCTGCCTGTCCTCTACGTGTCCCTGGGGGTGCCATCGCTGTCCCTGGGGTGCCCTGGCTGTCCCCTAGGTGTCCCTGGGGACGCCCTGTCTGTCCTCTAGGTGTCCCTGGGGGTGCCCTGCCTGTCCCCTAGGTGTCCCTGGGGGTGCCCTGGGTGTCCCTGGGGGTGCACAGTGTGTCCCTGGGGTTCCTTGGCTGTCCCGTACGTGTCCCTGGGGGTGCCCTGGAGGTCCCCCAGGTGTCCCTGGGGGTGCCCTGGGTGTCCCTGTGGGTGCCCTGGCTTTCCCTACGTGTCCCTGGGGTGCCCTGGGTGTCCCTGGGGTGCCCTGGGGCGCCCTGCCTGTCCCCTAGGTGTCCCTGGGGGTGCCCTCGCTATCCCTAGGCTGCCCTGGCTGTCCCCTAGGTGTCCCTGAGGGTGCCCTGCTTGTCCCCTAGATGTCCTTGGGGGTGCCCTGGCTGTCCCTAGGGTGCCCTGGCTGTGCCCTAGGTGTCCCTGGGTGTCCCCTGGGTGTCCCTGGGGGTGCACAGGGTGTCCCTGGGGTTCCCTGGCTGTCTACTAGGTGTCCTTGGGGGTGCCCTGGGTGTTCCTGGGGGTGCACAGGGTGTCCCTGGGGTTCCCTGGCTGTGCCCTAGGTGTCCCTGGGGGGCCCTGGCTGTCCCCTAGGTGTCCCTGGGGGTGCCCTGGCTGTCTCTGGGGTGCCCTGGGGGTGCCCTGGGTGTCCCTGGGGGTGCACAGGGTGTCCCTGGGGTGCCCTGGCTGTCCCCTAGGTGTCCCTGGGGGTGCCCCGGCTGTCCCCTATGTGTCCCTGGGGGTGCCCTGGGTGTCCCTGGGGGTGCCCCTGGCTGTCCCCTAGGTGTCCCAGGGAGTGCCCTGGCTGTCCATAGGGTGCCCTGGCTGTCCCCTGGGTGTCCCTGGGGTGCCCTGGCTGTCCTCTAGGTGTCCCTGGGGGTGCCCTGCCTGTCCCCTAAGTGTCCTAGGGGGTGCTCTGGCTGTCCCTAGTGTGCCCTGGCTGTGCCCTCGCTGTCCCTGGGGGTGGCCTGGCTGTCCCTGGAGTGCTTTGGCTGTCCCCTAGCTGTCCCTGGGGGTGCCCCGGCTGTCCCCTAGGTGTCCCTGGGGATGCCCTGGCTGTCCCTGGGGGTGCCCAGGCTGTCCCCTAGATGTCCCTGGGTGTGCCCTGGGTGTCCCTGGGGGTGCACAGTGTGTCCCTGGGGTTCCTTGGCTGTCCCGTACGTGTCCCTGGGGGTGCCCTGGAGGTCTCCCAGGTGTCCCTGGGGTGCCCTGGGTGTCCCTGTGGGTTGCCCTGGCTGTCCCTACGTGTCCCTGGGGTGCCCTGGGTGTCCCTGGGGTGCCCTGGGGCCGCCCTGCCTGTCCCCTAGGGGTCCCTGTGGGTGCCCTGGCTGTCCCTAGGCTGCCCTGGCTGTCCCCAAGGTGTCCCTGGGGGTGCCCTGCTTGTCCCCTAGATGTCTTGGGGGTGCCCTGGCTGTCCCTAGGGTGCCCTGGCTGTGCCCTAGGTGTCCCTGGGTGTGCCCTGTGTGTCCCAGGGGGTGCACAGGGTATCCCTGGGGTTCCCTGGCTGTCCCCTAGGTGTCCTTCGGGGTGCCCTGGGTGTTCCTCGGGGTGCACAGGGTGTCCCTGGGGTTCCCTGGCTGTCCCCTAGGTACCCTGGGGGGTCCTGGCTGTCCCCTAGGTGTCCCTGGGGGTGCCCTGGCTGTCTCTGGGGTGCCCTGGGAGTGCCCTGGGTGTCCCTGGGGGTGCACAGGGTGTCCCTGGGTTCCCTGACTGTCCCGTACGTGTCCCCGGGGGTGCCCTGGAGGTCCCCTAGGCGTCCCTGGGGGTGCCTGGGTGTCCCTGGGGTGTCCTGGCTGTCCCCTAGCTGTCCCTGGGGGGCCCTGGCTGTCTCCTAGGTGTCCCTGGGGGTGCCCTGGCTGTCCCTGTGGGTGCCCTGTCTGTCCCCTACGTGTCCCTGGGGTGCCCTGGGTGTCCCTGGGGTGCCCTGAGGTGCACTGGCTGTCCCCTAGGTGTCCATAGGGGGGCCCTGGCTGTCCCCTAGGTGTCCCTGGGGGGGCCCTGGCTGTCTCCTAGGTGTCCCTGGGGGTGCCCTGGGCGTCCCTGGGGTGCCTGGGGTGCCCTGGCTGTCCCCTAGGTGTCCCTGGGGTGCCCTGGGTGTCCCTGGGGTGCCCTGGAGTGCCTTGGCTGTCCCCTAGTGTCCCTGGAGGTGCCCTGCCTGTCCCCTACGTGTCCCTTGGGGTGCCCTCGCGGTCCCTGGGGTGCCTTGCTGTCCCCTAGGCGGCCCTGGGGGTGCCCTGGGTGTCCCCGGGGGTGCCCTCGCAATCCCCTAGGTGTCCCTGGGGGTGCCCTGGGTGTCCCCTCGGTGTCTTTGGGGGTGCCCTGCCTGTCCCCTAGGTGTCCCTGGGGGGGTCCTGGCTGTCTCTGGGGTTCCTTGGCTGTCCCCTAGGTGTCCCTGGGGGTTCCCTGGCTGTCCCCTACGTGTCCCTGGGGGGGCCCTGGCTGTCTCCTAGGTGTCCCTGGGGGTGCCCTGCCTGTCCCCTAAGTGTCCTAGGGGGTGCCCTGGCTGTGCCCTCGGTGTCTCTGGGGGTGCCCTGGCTGTCCCTAGGGTGCCCTGGCTGTCCCTTAGGTGTCCCTGGGTGTGCCCTGGTGTCTCTGGGGTGCCCTGGCTGTCCCCTAGGTGTCCCTGGGGGTGTCCTGGGTGTCCCTGGCGGTGCCCAGGGTGTCCCTGGGGTTCCCTGGCTGTCCCGTAGGTGTCCCTGGGGGTGCCCTGGGTGTCCCTGGGGGTGCACAGGGTGTCCCTGTGGGTGCCCTGGCTGTCCCTGGGGGTGCACAGGGTGTCCCTGGGGTTCCCTGGCTGTCCCGTACGTGTCCCTGAGGTGCCCTGGAGGTCCCCTAGGCGTCCCTGGGGGTGCCCTGGGTGTCCTGGGGTGCCCTGGCTGTCCCCTAGCTGTCCTGGGGGGGCCCTGGCTGTCTCCTAGGTGTCCCTGGGGTGCCCTGGCTGTTCCTGTGGGTGCCCTGGCTGTCCCCTTCGTGTCCCTGGGGTGCCCTGGGTGTCCCTGGGGTGCCCTGGAGTACCCTGGCTGTCCCCTAGGTGTCCCTGGGGGTGCTCTGGCTGTCCCCTAAGTGTCCTAGGGGGTACCCTGGCTGTCCCTAGGGTGCCCTGGCTGTCCCTTAGGTTTCCCTGGGTGTGCCCTGGGTGTCTCTGGGGAGCCCTGGCTGTCCCCTAGGTGTCCCTGGGGGTGCCCTGGCTGTCCCTAGGGTGCCCTTGCCTGTGCCCTCGGTGTCCCTGGGGGTGCCCTGGCTGTCCCCTACGTGTCCCTGGGGTTGCCCTGGATGTCCCTGGGGTGCCCTGACTGTCCCCTAGGTGTCCCTGAGGGGGCCCTGGCTGTCTCCTAGGTGTCCCTGGGGTGCCCTGGTTGTCTCGTCAGTCTCCCTGAGGGTGCCCTGGCTGTCCCTGGGTGCCCTGGGGGTGCCCTGGGTGTCCCTGGGCGTGCACAGGGTGTCCCTGGGGTGCCCTGGCTGTCCCCTCGGTGTCCCTGGGGGTGCCCTGCCTGTCCCCTAAGTGTCCTAGGGGGTGCCCTGGCTGTGCCCTCGGTGTCTCTGGGGGTGCCCTGGCTGTCCCTAGGGTGCCCTGGCTGTCCCTTAGGTGTCCCTGGGTGTGCCCTGGGTGTCTCTGGGGTGCCCTGGCTGTCCCCTAGCTGTCCCTGGGGGGGCCCTGACTGTCCCCTAGGTGTCCCTGGGGGTGCTCTGGCTGTCCCTGGGGGAGCTATGGCTGTCCCCTAGGTGTCCCTGGGGGGGTTTTGGCTGTCCCCTAGGTGTCCCTGGGGGTGCCCTGGGTGTCCCTGGTTTGCCCTGGCTGTGCCCTCAGTGTCTCTGGGGGTGCCCTACCTGTCCCCTAGGTATCCTTGGGGGTGCCCTGGCTGTCCCTAGGGTGCCCTGGCTGTCCCCTCGGTGTCCCTAGGGGTGGCCTGCCTGTCCCCTAGGTGTCCTTGGGGGTGCCCTGGCTGTCCCTAGGGTGCCCTGGCTGTGCCCTCTGTGTCCCTGGGGGTGCCCTGGCTGTCCCTAGGGTACCCTGGCTGTCCCCTAGGTGTCCCTGGGGGTGCCCTGGGTTTGCCTGGGGTGCCCTGGCTGTCCTCTAGTTGTCCCTAGGGTGCCCTGGGTGTCCCTGGGGATGCCCTGGCTGTCCCCTAGGTGTCCCTGGGGGTGCCCTGGGTGTCCCCTGGGGGGGCCCTGGCTGTCCCCTAGGTGTCCCTGGGGGTGCCCTGGCTGTGCCCTCGGTGTCCCGGAGGGTGCTCTGGCTGTCCCTAGGGTGCCCTGGCTGCACCCTAGGTGTCCCTGGGGGTGCCCTGGCTGTCCCCTAGGTGTCCCTGGGGGTGCCCTGGCTGTCCCTAGGGTACCCTGGCTGTCCCCTAGGTGTCCCTGGGGGTGCCCTGGGTTTGCCTGGGGTGCCCTGGCTGTCCTCTAGGTGTCCCTGGGGGTGCCCTGGGCGTCCCCGGGGATGCCCTGGCTGTCCCCTAGGTGTCCCTGGGGGTGCCCTGGGTGTCCCTGGGGGGGCCCTGGCTGTCCCCTAGGTGTCCCTGGGGGTGCCCTGGCTGTGCCCTCGGTGTCCCGGAGGGTGCTCTGGCTGTCCCTAGGGTGCCCTGGCTGCACCCTAGGTGTCCCTGGGGGTGCCCTGGCTGTCCCCTAGGTGTCCCTGGGGGTGCCCTGGCTGTCCCTAGGGTACCCTGGCTGTCCCCTAGGTGTCCCTGGGGGTGCCCTGGGTTTGCCTGGGGTGCCCTGGCTGTCCTCTAGGTGTCCCTGGGGGTGCCCTGGGCGTCCCCGGGGATGCCCTGGCTGTCCCCTAGGTGTCCCTGGGGGTGCCCTGGGTGTCCCTGGGGGGGCCCTGGCTGTCCCCTAGGTGTCCCTGGGGGTGCCCTGCCTGTCCCCTAAGTGTCCTAGGGGGTGCTCTGGCTGTCCCTAGTGTGCCCTGGCTGTGCCCTCGCTGTCCCTGGGGGTGGCCTGGCTGTCCCTGGAGTGCTTTGGCTGTCCCCTAGCTGTCCCTGGGGGTGCCCCGGCTGTCCCCTAGGTGTCCCTGGGGATGCCCTGGCTGTCCCTGGGGGTGCCCAGGCTGTCCCCTAGATGTCCCTGGGTGTGCCCTGGGTGTCCCTGGGGGTGCACAGTGTGTCCCTGGGGTTCCTTGGCTGTCCCGTACGTGTCCCTGGGGGTGCCCTGGAGGTCTCCCAGGTGTCCCTGGGGGTGCCCTGGGTGTCCCTGTGGGTGCCCTGGCTGTCCCTACGTGTCCCTGGGGTGCCCTGGGTGTCCCTGGGGTGCCCTGGGGCGCCCTGCCTGTCCCCTAGGGGTCCCTGTGGGTGCCCTGGCTGTCCCTAGGCTGCCCTGGCTGTCCCCAAGGTGTCCCTGGGGGTGCCCTGCTTGTCCCCTAGATGTCCTTGGGGGTGCCCTGGCTGTCCCTAGGGTGCCCTGGCTGTGCCCTAGGTGTCCCTGGGTGTGCCCTGTGTGTCCCAGGGGGTGCACAGGGTATCCCTGGGGTTCCCTGGCTGTCCCCTAGGTGTCCTTCGGGGTGCCCTGGGTGTTCCTCGGGGTGCACAGGGTGTCCCTGGGGTTCCCTGGCTGTCCCCTAGGTACCCTGGGGGGTCCTGGCTGTCCCCTAGGTGTCCCTGGGGGTGCCCTGGCTGTCTCTGGGGTGCCCTGGGAGTGCCCTGGGTGTCCCTGGGGGTGCACAGGGTGTCCCTGGGGTTCCCTGACTGTCCCGTACGTGTCCCCGGGGGTGCCCTGGAGGTCCCCTAGGCGTCCCTGGGGGTGCCCTGGGTGTCCCTGGGGTGTCCTGGCTGTCCCCTAGCTGTCCCTGGGGGGGCCCTGGCTGTCTCCTAGGTGT
>NW_027095173.1:0-31405 GCF_029207755.1 Chamaea fasciata | reverse complement strand
GGTAAGTAAAGTCAGCTGCCCAGGTGCCTGATGTCAGTTTGTAGGAGGCCTTTGGTCCTCCATGGGAAGCCAGGCTTCCTGCTTGTGGCAGCTTGCATCTAGAAGAAATCCTGTTCCGTTCGGGATTGTAGGTGGCCGAGGCCTGGTGCCCGGCAGAGGGAGTTGGGCACAATGGATGGCCTGTTTCCAGGGGTAAGTAAATTCAGCTGCCCAGGTGCCTGATGTCAGTTTGTAGGAGGACTTTTGCCCTCCAAGTGAAGCCACGTTTCCAGATTGTGGCAGCTTGCATCTGGAAGAACTCCTGTTCCGTTCGGGATTTTAGGTGGCAGAAGCTGTGGGCCCGGCAGACGGAGTTGGGCACAAAGGATGGCCTGTTTCCAGGGGTAAGTAAAGTCAGCTGCCCAGGTGCCTGATGTCAGTTTGTAGGAGGCATTTGGCCCTCCATGGGAAGCCAGGCTTCCTGCTTGTGGCAACTTGCATCTGGAAGAAATCCTGTTCCGTTCGGGATTGTAGGTGGCCGAAACTGTGGGCCCGGCAGAGCGAGTTGGGCACAAAGGATGGCCTGTTTTTAGAGGAAAGTAAACTCAGCTGCCCAGGTGCCTTATGTCAGTTTGTAGGAGGCCTTTGGCCCTCCAAGGGAAGCTAGTCTTCCAGTTTGTGGCAGCTTGCATCTGGAAGAAATCCTGTTCCTTTCGGGATTGTAGGTGGCCGAAACTGTGGACCCGGCAGAGCGAGTTGGGCACAAAGGATGGCCTGTTTCCAGAGGAAAGTAAACTCAGCTGCCCAGGTGCCTTATGTCAGTTTGTAGGAGGCCTTTGGCCCTACATGGGAAGCTAGTCTTCCTGTTTACGGCAGCTTGCAATGGACGAAATCCTGTTACGTTCGGGATTGTAGGTGGCAGAAACTGTGGGCCCGGCAGAGGGAGTTGGGCATAAAGGATGGCCTGTTTCCAGGGGTAAGTAAAGTCAGCTGCCCAGGTGCCTGATGTCAGTTTGTAGGAGGCCTTTGGCCCTCCAAGGGAAGCTAGTCTTCCAGTTTGTGGCAGCTTGCATCTGGAAGAAATGCTGTTCCGTTCGGAATTGTAGGTGGCCGAGGCCAGGTGCCCAGCAGAGGGAGTTGGGCACAAAGATGGCCTGTTTCCAGGGGTAAGTAAAGTCAGCTGCTCAGGTGCCGGATGTCAGTTTGTAGGAGGCATTTGGCCCTCCATGGGAATCCAGGTTTCCTTCTTGTGGCAGCTTGCATCTGGAAGAAATCCTGTTCCGTTTGGGATTGTAGGTGGCCGAGGCGAGGTGCCTGGCAGAGGGGGTTGGGCACAAAGGATGGGCTGTTTCCAGGGGTAAGTAAAGTCAGCTGCCCAGGTGCCTGATGTCAGTTTGTAGGAGGCCTTTGGTCCTCCATGGGAAGCCAGGCTTCCTGCTTGTGGCAGCTTGCATCTAGAAGAAATCCTGTTCCGTTCGGGATTGTAGGTGGCCGAAACTGTGGGCCCGGCAGAGGGAGTTGGGCACAAAGGATGGCCTGTTTCCAGGGGTAAGTAAAGTCAGCTGCCCAGGTGCCTGATGTCAGTTTGTAGGAGGCCTTTGTCCCTCCAAGTGAAGCGGAGTTTCCAGCTTGTGGCAGCATGCATCTGGAAGAACTCCTGTTCCGTTTGGGATTGTACGTGGCCGAGGCCAGGTGCCCGGCAGAGGGAGTTGGGCACAAAAGATGGCCTGTTTCCAGGGGTAAGTAAAGTCAGCTGCCCAGGTGCCTGATGTCAGTTTGTAGGAGGCCTTTGGTCCTCCAAGTGAAGCCACGCTTCAAGCTTGTGGCAGCTTGCATCTGGAAGACCTTCTGTTCCGTTCGGGATTGTAGGTGGCCGAGGCCAGGTGCCCGGCTGAGGGAGTTGGGCACAAAGGATGGCCTGTTTCCAGGGGTAAGTAAAGTCAGCTGCTCAGGTGCCTGATGTCAGTTTATAGCAGGCATTTGGCCCTCCAAGGGTAGCTAGTCTTCCAGTTTGTGGCAGCTTGCATCTGGAAGAAATGCTGTTCCGTTCGGGATTGTAGGAAGCCGAGGCCAGGTGCCCGGCAGAGGGAGTTGGGCACAAATGATGGCCTGTTTCATGAGGAAAGTAAAGTCAGCTGCCCAGGTGCCTGATGTCAGTTTGTAGGAGGCCTTTGGCCCTCTATGGGAAGCCACGCTTCCAGCTTGTGGCAGCTTGCATCTGGAAGAAATCCTGTTCCGTTCGGGATTGTAGGTGGCCGAGGCCTGGTGCCCGGCAGAGGGAGTTGGGCACAAAGATGGCCTGTTTCCAGGGGTAAGTAAAGTCAGCTGCCCAGGTGCCTGATGTCAGTTTGTAGGAGGACTTTTGCCCTCCAAGTGAAGCCACGTTTCCAGATTGTGGCAGCTTGCATCTGGAAGAACTCCTGTTCCGTTCGGGATTGTAGGTGGCAGAAGCTGTGGGCCCGGCAGAGGGAGTTGGGCACAAAGGATGGCCTGTTTCCAGGGGTAAGTAAAGTCAGCTGCCCAGGTGCCTGATGTCAGTTTGTAGGAGGCCTTTGGCCCTCCAAGGGAAGCTAGTCTTCCAGTTTGTGGCAGCTTGCATCTGGAAGAAATGCTGTTCCGTTCGGAATTGTAGGTGGCCGAGGCCAGGTGCCCGGCAGAGGGAGTTGGGCACAATGGATGGCCTGTTTCCAGGGGTAAGTAAAGTCAGGTGCTCAGGTGCCTGATGTCAGTTTGTAGGAGGCCTTTGGCCCTCCATGGGAAGCCAGGTTTCCTGCTTGGGGCAGCTTGCATCTGGAAGAAATCCTGTTCCGTTTGGGATTGTAGGTGGCTGAGGCGAGGTGCCCGGCAGAGGGAGTTGGGCACAATGGATGGCCTGTTTACAGGGGTAAGTAAAGTCAGCTGCCCAGGTGCCTGATGTCAGTTTGTAGGAGGCCTTTGGCCCTCCATGGGAAGCCAGGCTTCCTGCTTGTGGCAGCTTGCATCTGGAAGAAATCCTGTTCCGTTCGGGATTGTAGGTGGCCGAGGCCAGGTGCCCGGCAGAGGGAGTTGGGCACAAATGATGGCCTGTTTTATGGGGAAAGTAAAGTCAGCTGCCCAGGTGCCTGATGTCAGTTTGTAGGAGGCCTTTGGCCCTCCATGGGAAGCCACGCTTCCAGCTTCAAGTCAGCTTGCATCTGGAAGAAATCCTGTTCCGTTCGGGATTGTAGGTGGCCGAGGCCAGGTGCCCGGCAGAGGGGGTTGGGCACAAAGGATGGCATGTTTCCAAAGGTAAGTAAAGTCAGCTGGCCAGGTGCCTGATGTCAGTTTGTAGGAGGCCTTTGGCCCTCCAAGTGAAGCTAGTCTTCCAGTTTGTTGCAGCTTGCATCTGGAAGAAATGCTGTTCCGTTCGGGATTGTACGTGGCCGAGGCCAGGCGCCCGGCAGAGGGAGTTGGGCACAAAGGATGGCCTGTTTCCAGGGGTAAGTAAAGTCAGCTGCCCAGGTGCCTGATGTCAGTTTTTAGGAGGCCTTTGGCCCTCCATGGGAAGCCAGGCTTCCTGCTTGTGGCAGCTTGCATCTGGAAGAAATCCTGTTCCGTTCGGGATTGTAGCTGGCCTGAGCTGGGCGCCCGGCTGAGGGAGTTGGACACAAAGGATGGGCTGTTTCCAGGGGTAAGTAAAGTCAGCTGCTAAGGTGCCTGATGTCAGTTTGTAGGAGGCATTTGGCCCTCCATAGGAAGCCAGGTTTCCTTCTTGTGGCAGCTTGCATCTGGAAGAAATCCTGTTCCGTTTGGGATTGTAGGTGGCCGAGGCGAGGTGCCTGGCTGAGGGAGTTGGGCACAAAGGATGGCCTGTTTCCAGGGGTAAGTAAAGTCAGCTGCCCAGGTGCCTGATGTCAGTTTGTAGGAGGCCTTTGGCCCTCCAATGGAAGCTAGTCATCCTGTTCAAGGCAGCTTGCATCGGGAAGAAATCCTGTTCCGTTCGGGATTGTTGGTGGTCGAGGCCAGTTGCCCTGCTGAGGGAGTTGGGCACAAAGGGTGGCCTGTTTCAAGGGGTAAGTAAAGTCAGCTGCCCAGGTGCCTGATGTCAGTTTGTAGGAGGCCTTTGGCCCTCCAAGGGAAGCTAGTCTTCCTGTTTAAGGCAGCTTGCATCTGGAAGAAATCCTGTTCCGTTCGGGATTGTAGGTGGCCGGAGCTGGGTGCCCAGCTGAGGGAGTTGGGCACAAAGGATGGCCTGTTTCATGACGAAAGTAAAATCAGCTGCCCAGGTGCCTGATGTCAGTTTGTAGGAGGCCTTTGGCCCTCCATGGGAAGCGACGTTTCCAGCTTGTGGCAGCTTGCATCTGGAAGAACTCCTGTTCCGTTCGGGATTGTAGGTGGTCGAGGCCAGGTGCTCGGCAGAGGGAGTTGGGCACAAAGGATGGCCTGTTTCCAGGGGCAAGTAAAGTCAGCTGCCCAGGTGCCTGATGTCAGTTTTCAGGTATCTATTGGTCCTCCATGGGAAGCCAGGTTTCCTGCTTGTGGCAGCTTGCATCTGGAAGAAATGCTGTTCCGTTCTGGACTGTAGGTGGCCGAGGTCCGGTGCCCGGCAGAGGGAGTTGGGCACAAATGATGGCCTGTTTCCAGGGGTAAGTAAAGTCAGCTGGCCAGGTGCCTGATGTCAGTTTGTAGGTGACCCTTGGCCCTCCAAAGGAAGCAAGTTTTCCAGTTTGTGGCAGCTTGCATCTGGAAGAAATGCTGTTCCGTTTGGGATTGTACGTGGCCGAGGCCAGGTGCCCGGCAGAGGGAGTTGGGCACAAAGGATGGCCTGTTTCCAGGGGTAAGTACAGTCAGCTGCCCAGGTGCCTGATATCAGTTTTTAGGAGGCCTTTGGCCCTCCATGGGAAGCCAGGCTTCCTGCTTGTGGCAGCTTTCATCTGGAAGAAATCCTGTTCCGTTCGGGATTGTAGCTGGCCTGAGCTGGGTGCCCGGCTGAGGGAGTTGGACACAAAGGATGGGCTGTTTCCAGGGGTAAGTAAAGTCAGCTGCTAAGGTGCCTGATGTCAGTTTGTAGGAGGCATTTGGCCCTCCATAGGAAGCCAGGTTTCCTTCTTGTGGCAGCTTGCATCTGGAAGAACTCCTGTTCCGTTTGGGATTGTAGGTGGCCGAGGCGAGGTTCCTGGCAGAGGGAGTTGGGCACAAAGGATGGCCTGTTTCCAGAAGTAAGTAAAGTCAGCTGCCCAGGTGCCTGATGTCAGTTTGTAGGAGGCCTTTGGCCCTCCATGGGAAGCCAGGCTTCCAGCTTGTGGCAGCTTGCATCTGGAAGAAATCCTGTTCCGTTCGAGATTGTAGGTGGCCGAAGCCTGGTGCCCGGCAGAAAGAGTTGGGCACAAAGGATGGCCTGTTTCATGAGGAAAGTAAAATCAGCTGCCCAGGTGCCTGATGTCAGTTTGTAGGAGGCCTTTGGCCCTCCAAGTGAAGCGGCGTTTCCAGCTTGTGGCAGCTTGCATCTGGAAGAACTCCTGTTCCGTTTAGGATTGTAGGTCGTCGAGGCCAGGTGCTTGGCAGAGGGAGTTGGGCACAAAGGATGGCCTGTTTCCAGGGGTAAGTAAAGTCAGCTGCCCAGGTGCCTGATGTCAGTTTGTAGGTGAACTTTGGCCCTCCAAACGAAGCACGTCTTCCAGTTTGTGGCAGCTTGCATCTGGAAGAAATCCTGTTCCGTTTGGGATTGTTCGTGGCCGAGGTCAGGTGCCCGGCAGAGGGAGTTGGGCACAAAGGATGGCCTGTTTCCAGGGGTAAGTAAAGTCAGCTGCCCAGGTGCCTGATGTCAGTTTGTAGGAGGCCTTTGGCCCTCCATGGGAAGCCAGGTTTCCTGCTTGTGGCAGCTTGCGTCTGGAAGAAATCCTGTACCGTTCGGGATTGTAGGTGGCTGAGGCCTGGTGCCCGGCAGAGGGAGTTGGGCACAAAGCATGGGCTGTTTTCAGGGGTAAGTAAAGTCAGCTGCCCAGGTGCCTGATGTCAGTTTTCAGGTATCTTTTGGTCCTCCATGGGAAGCCAGGTTTCCTGCTTGTGGCAGCGTGCATCTGGAAAAAATGCTGTTCCGTTCTGGACTGTAGGTGGCCGAGGTCTGGTGCCCGGCAGAGGGAGTTGGGCACAAAGGATGGGCTGTTTCCAGGGGTAAGTAAAGTCAGCTGCCCAGGTGCCTGATGTCAGTTTGTAGGAGGGCTTTGGCCCTCCAAGGGAAGCTAGTCTTCCAGTTTGTGGCAGCTTGCATCTGGAAGAAATGCTGTTCCGTTCGGAATTGTAGGTGGCCGAGGCCAGGTGCCGGGCAGAGGGGGTTGGGCACAAAGGATGGCCTGTTTTCAGGGGTAAGTAAAGTCAGCTGCCCAGGTGCCTGATGTCAGTTTGTAGGAGGCCTTTGGTCCTCCATGGGAAGCCAGGCTTCCTGCTTGTGGCAGCTTGCATCTAGAAGAAATCCTGTTCCGTTCGGGATTGTAGGTGGCCGAGGCCTGGTGCCCGGCAGAGGGAGTTGGGCACAATGGATGGCCTGTTTCCAGGGGTAAGTAAATTCAGCTGCCCAGGTGCCTGATGTCAGTTTGTAGGAGGACTTTTGCCCTCCAAGTGAAGCCACGTTTCCAGATTGTGGCAGCTTGCATCTGGAAGAACTCCTGTTCCGTTCGGGATTTTAGGTGGCAGAAGCTGTGGGCCCGGCAGACGGAGTTGGGCACAAAGGATGGCCTGTTTCCAGGGGTAAGTAAAGTCAGCTGCCCAGGTGCCTGATGTCAGTTTGTAGGAGGCATTTGGCCCTCCATGGGAAGCCAGGCTTCCTGCTTGTGGCAACTTGCATCTGGAAGAAATCCTGTTCCGTTCGGGATTGTAGGTGGCCGAAACTGTGGGCCCGGCAGAGCGAGTTGGGCACAAAGGATGGCCTGTTTTTAGAGGAAAGTAAACTCAGCTGCCCAGGTGCCTTATGTCAGTTTGTAGGAGGCCTTTGGCCCTCCAAGGGAAGCTAGTCTTCCAGTTTGTGGCAGCTTGCATCTGGAAGAAATCCTGTTCCTTTCGGGATTGTAGGTGGCCGAAACTGTGGACCCGGCAGAGCGAGTTGGGCACAAAGGATGGCCTGTTTCCAGAGGAAAGTAAACTCAGCTGCCCAGGTGCCTTATGTCAGTTTGTAGGAGGCCTTTGGCCCTACATGGGAAGCTAGTCTTCCTGTTTACGGCAGCTTGCAATGGACGAAATCCTGTTACGTTCGGGATTGTAGGTGGCAGAAACTGTGGGCCCGGCAGAGGGAGTTGGGCATAAAGGATGGCCTGTTTCCAGGGGTAAGTAAAGTCAGCTGCCCAGGTGCCTGATGTCAGTTTGTAGGAGGCCTTTGGCCCTCCAAGGGAAGCTAGTCTTCCAGTTTGTGGCAGCTTGCATCTGGAAGAAATGCTGTTCCGTTCGGAATTGTAGGTGGCCGAGGCCAGGTGCCCAGCAGAGGGAGTTGGGCACAAAGATGGCCTGTTTCCAGGGGTAAGTAAAGTCAGCTGCTCAGGTGCCGGATGTCAGTTTGTAGGAGGCATTTGGCCCTCCATGGGAATCCAGGTTTCCTTCTTGTGGCAGCTTGCATCTGGAAGAAATCCTGTTCCGTTTGGGATTGTAGGTGGCCGAGGCGAGGTGCCTGGCAGAGGGGGTTGGGCACAAAGGATGGCCTGTTTCCAGGGGTAAGTAAAGTCAGCTGCCCAGGTGCCTGATGTCAGTTTGTAGGAGGCCTTTGGTCCTCCATGGGAAGCCAGGCTTCCTGCTTGTGGCAGCTTGCATCTAGAAGAAATCCTGTTCCGTTCGGGATTGTAGGTGGCCGAAACTGTGGGCCCGGCAGAGGGAGTTGGGCACAAAGGATGGCCTGTTTCCAGGGGTAAGTAAAGTCAGCTGCCCAGGTGCCTGATGTCAGTTTGTAGGAGGCCTTTGTCCCTCCAAGTGAAGCGGAGTTTCCAGCTTGTGGCAGCATGCATCTGGAAGAACTCCTGTTCCGTTTGGGATTGTACGTGGCCGAGGCCAGGTGCCCGGCAGAGGGAGTTGGGCACAAAAGATGGCCTGTTTCCAGGGGTAAGTAAAGTCAGCTGCCCAGGTGCCTGATGTCAGTTTGTAGGAGGCCTTTGGTCCTCCAAGTGAAGCCACGCTTCAAGCTTGTGGCAGCTTGCATCTGGAAGACCTTCTGTTCCGTTCGGGATTGTAGGTGGCCGAGGCCAGGTGCCCGGCTGAGGGAGTTGGGCACAAAGGATGGCCTGTTTCCAGGGGTAAGTAAAGTCAGCTGCTCAGGTGCCTGATGTCAGTTTATAGCAGGCATTTGGCCCTCCAAGGGTAGCTAGTCTTCCAGTTTGTGGCAGCTTGCATCTGGAAGAAATGCTGTTCCGTTCGGGATTGTAGGAAGCCGAGGCCAGGTGCCCGGCAGAGGGAGTTGGGCACAAATGATGGCCTGTTTCATGAGGAAAGTAAAGTCAGCTGCCCAGGTGCCTGATGTCAGTTTGTAGGAGGCCTTTGGCCCTCTATGGGAAGCCACGCTTCCAGCTTGTGGCAGCTTGCATCTGGAAGAAATCCTGTTCCGTTCGGGATTGTAGGTGGCCGAGGCCTGGTGCCCGGCAGAGGGAGTTGGGCACAAAGATGGCCTGTTTCCAGGGGTAAGTAAAGTCAGCTGCCCAGGTGCCTGATGTCAGTTTGTAGGAGGACTTTTGCCCTCCAAGTGAAGCCACGTTTCCAGATTGTGGCAGCTTGCATCTGGAAGAACTCCTGTTCCGTTCGGGATTGTAGGTGGCAGAAGCTGTGGGCCCGGCAGAGGGAGTTGGGCACAAAGGATGGCCTGTTTCCAGGGGTAAGTAAAGTCAGCTGCCCAGGTGCCTGATGTCAGTTTGTAGGAGGCCTTTGGCCCTCCAAGGGAAGCTAGTCTTCCAGTTTGTGGCAGCTTGCATCTGGAAGAAATGCTGTTCCGTTCGGAATTGTAGGTGGCCGAGGCCAGGTGCCCGGCAGAGGGAGTTGGGCACAATGGATGGCCTGTTTCCAGGGGTAAGTAAAGTCAGGTGCTCAGGTGCCTGATGTCAGTTTGTAGGAGGCCTTTGGCCCTCCATGGGAAGCCAGGTTTCCTGCTTGGGGCAGCTTGCATCTGGAAGAAATCCTGTTCCGTTTGGGATTGTAGGTGGCTGAGGCGAGGTGCCCGGCAGAGGGAGTTGGGCACAATGGATGGCCTGTTTACAGGGGTAAGTAAAGTCAGCTGCCCAGGTGCCTGATGTCAGTTTGTAGGAGGCCTTTGGCCCTCCATGGGAAGCCAGGCTTCCTGCTTGTGGCAGCTTGCATCTGGAAGAAATCCTGTTCCGTTCGGGATTGTAGGTGGCCGAGGCCAGGTGCCCGGCAGAGGGAGTTGGGCACAAATGATGGCCTGTTTTATGGGGAAAGTAAAGTCAGCTGCCCAGGTGCCTGATGTCAGTTTGTAGGAGGCCTTTGGCCCTCCATGGGAAGCCACGCTTCCAGCTTCAAGTCAGCTTGCATCTGGAAGAAATCCTGTTCCGTTCGGGATTGTAGGTGGCCGAGGCCAGGTGCCCGGCAGAGGGGGTTGGGCACAAAGGATGGCATGTTTCCAAAGGTAAGTAAAGTCAGCTGGCCAGGTGCCTGATGTCAGTTTGTAGGAGGCCTTTGGCCCTCCAAGTGAAGCTAGTCTTCCAGTTTGTTGCAGCTTGCATCTGGAAGAAATGCTGTTCCGTTCGGGATTGTACGTGGCCGAGGCCAGGCGCCCGGCAGAGGGAGTTGGGCACAAAGGATGGCCTGTTTCCAGGGGTAAGTAAAGTCAGCTGCCCAGGTGCCTGATGTCAGTTTTTAGGAGGCCTTTGGCCCTCCATGGGAAGCCAGGCTTCCTGCTTGTGGCAGCTTGCATCTGGAAGAAATCCTGTTCCGTTCGGGATTGTAGCTGGCCTGAGCTGGGCGCCCGGCTGAGGGAGTTGGACACAAAGGATGGGCTGTTTCCAGGGGTAAGTAAAGTCAGCTGCTAAGGTGCCTGATGTCAGTTTGTAGGAGGCATTTGGCCCTCCATAGGAAGCCAGGTTTCCTTCTTGTGGCAGCTTGCATCTGGAAGAAATCCTGTTCCGTTTGGGATTGTAGGTGGCCGAGGCGAGGTGCCTGGCTGAGGGAGTTGGGCACAAAGGATGGCCTGTTTCCAGGGGTAAGTAAAGTCAGCTGCCCAGGTGCCTGATGTCAGTTTGTAGGAGGCCTTTGGCCCTCCAATGGAAGCTAGTCATCCTGTTCAAGGCAGCTTGCATCGGGAAGAAATCCTGTTCCGTTCGGGATTGTTGGTGGTCGAGGCCAGTTGCCCTGCTGAGGGAGTTGGGCACAAAGGGTGGCCTGTTTCAAGGGGTAAGTAAAGTCAGCTGCCCAGGTGCCTGATGTCAGTTTGTAGGAGGCCTTTGGCCCTCCAAGGGAAGCTAGTCTTCCTGTTTAAGGCAGCTTGCATCTGGAAGAAATCCTGTTCCGTTCGGGATTGTAGGTGGCCGGAGCTGGGTGCCCAGCTGAGGGAGTTGGGCACAAAGGATGGCCTGTTTCATGACGAAAGTAAAATCAGCTGCCCAGGTGCCTGATGTCAGTTTGTAGGAGGCCTTTGGCCCTCCATGGGAAGCGACGTTTCCAGCTTGTGGCAGCTTGCATCTGGAAGAACTCCTGTTCCGTTCGGGATTGTAGGTGGTCGAGGCCAGGTGCTCGGCAGAGGGAGTTGGGCACAAAGGATGGCCTGTTTCCAGGGGCAAGTAAAGTCAGCTGCCCAGGTGCCTGATGTCAGTTTTCAGGTATCTATTGGTCCTCCATGGGAAGCCAGGTTTCCTGCTTGTGGCAGCTTGCATCTGGAAGAAATGCTGTTCCGTTCTGGACTGTAGGTGGCCGAGGTCCGGTGCCCGGCAGAGGGAGTTGGGCACAAAGGATGGGCTGTTTCCAGGGGTAAGTAAAGTCAGCTGCCCAGGTGCCTGATGTCAGTTTGTAGGAGGGCTTTGGCCCTCCAAGGGAAGCTAGTCTTCCAGTTTGTGGCAGCTTGCATCTGGAAGAAATGCTGTTCCGTTCGGAATTGTAGGTGGCCGAGGCCAGGTGCCCGGCAGAGGGAGTTGGGCACAATGGATGGCCTGTTTCCAGGGGTAAGTAAAGTCAGCTGCTCAGGTGCCTGATGTCAGTTTGTAGGAGGCATTTGGCCCTCCATGGGTAGCCAGGTTTCCTGCTTGTGGAAGCTTGCATCTGGAAGAAATCCTGTTCCGTTTGGGATTGTAGGTGGCCGAGGCGAGGTGCCCGGCAGAGGGAGTTGGGCACAAAAGATGGCCTGTTTCCAGGGGTAAGTAAAGTCTGCTGCCCAGGTGCCTGATGTCAGTTTGTAGGAGGCCTTTGGCCCTCCATGGGAAGCCAGGCTTCCTGCTTGTGGCAGCTTGCATCTGGACGAAATCCTGTTCGGTTCGGGATTGTAGGTGGCCGAAACTGTGGGCCCGGCAGAGGGAGTTGGGCACAAATGATGGCCTGTTTCCAGGGGTAAGTAAAGTCAGCTGGCCAGGTGCCTGATGTCAGTTTGTAGGTGACCCTTGGCCCTCCAAAGGAAGCAAGTTTTCCAGTTTGTGGCAGCTTGCATCTGGAAGAAATGCTGTTCCGTTTGGGATTGTACGTGGCCGAGGCCAGGTGCCCGGCAGAGGGAGTTGGGCACAAAGGATGGCCTGTTTCCAGGGGTAAGTACAGTCAGCTGCCCAGGTGCCTGATATCAGTTTTTAGGAGGCCTTTGGCCCTCCATGGGAAGCCAGGCTTCCTGCTTGTGGCAGCTTTCATCTGGAAGAAATCCTGTTCCGTTCGGGATTGTAGCTGGCCTGAGCTGGGTGCCCGGCTGAGGGAGTTGGACACAAAGGATGGGCTGTTTCCAGGGGTAAGTAAAGTCAGCTGCTAAGGTGCCTGATGTCAGTTTGTAGGAGGCATTTGGCCCTCCATAGGAAGCCAGGTTTCCTTCTTGTGGCAGCTTGCATCTGGAAGAACTCCTGTTCCGTTTGGGATTGTAGGTGGCCGAGGCGAGGTTCCTGGCAGAGGGAGTTGGGCACAAAGGATGGCCTGTTTCCAGAAGTAAGTAAAGTCAGCTGCCCAGGTGCCTGATGTCAGTTTGTAGGAGGCCTTTGGCCCTCCATGGGAAGCCAGGCTTCCAGCTTGTGGCAGCTTGCATCTGGAAGAAATCCTGTTCCGTTCGAGATTGTAGGTGGCCGAAGCCTGGTGCCCGCAGAAAGAGTTGGGCACAAAGGATGGCCTGTTTCATGAGGAAAGTAAAATCAGCTGCCCAGGTGCCTGATGTCAGTTTGTAGGAGGCCTTTGGCCCTCCAAGTGAAGCGGCGTTTCCAGCTTGTGGCAGCTTGCATCTGGAAGAACTCCTGTTCCGTTTAGGATTGTAGGTCGTCGAGGCCAGGTGCTTGGCAGAGGGAGTTGGGCACAAAGGATGGCCTGTTTCCAGGGGTAAGTAAAGTCAGCTGCCCAGGTGCCTGATGTCAGTTTGTAGGTGAACTTTGGCCCTCCAAACGAAGCACGTCTTCCAGTTTGTGGCAGCTTGCATCTGGAAGAAATCCTGTTCCGTTTGGGATTGTTCGTGGTCCGAGGTCAGGTGCCCGGCAGAGGGAGTTGGGCACAAAGGATGGCCTGTTTCCAGGGGTAAGTAAAGTCAGCTGCCCAGGTGCCTGATGTCAGTTTGTAGGAGGCCTTTGGCCCTCCATGGGAAGCCAGGTTTCCTGCTTGTGGCAGCTTGCGTCTGGAAGAAATCCTGTACCGTTCGGGATTGTAGGTGGCTGAGGCCTGGTGCCCGGCAGAGGGAGTTGGGCACAAAGCATGGGCTGTTTTCAGGGGTAAGTAAAGTCAGCTGCCCAGGTGCCTGATGTCAGTTTTCAGGTATCTTTTGGTCCTCCATGGGAAGCCAGGTTTCCTGCTTGTGGCAGCGTGCATCTGGAAAAAATGCTGTTCCGTTCTGGACTGTAGGTGGCCGAGGTCTGGTGCCCGGCAGAGGGAGTTGGGCACAAAGGATGGGCTGTTTCCCAGGGGTAAGTAAAGTCAGCTGCCCAGGTGCCTGATGTCAGTTTGTAGGAGGCCTTTGGCCCTCCAAGGGAAGCTAGTCTTCCAGTTTGTGCAGCTTGCATCTGGAAGAAATGCTGTTCCATTCGGAATTGTAGGTGGCCGAGGCCAGGTGCCCGGCAGAGGGAGTTTGGCACAATGGATGGCCTGTTTCCAGGGGTAAGTAAAGTCAGCTGCTCAGGTGCCTGATGTCAGTTTGTAGGAGGCATTTGGCCCTCCATGGGAAGCCAGGTTTCCTGCTTGGGGCAGCTTGCATCTGGAAGAAATCCTGTTCCGTTTGGGATTGTAGGTGGCCGAGGAGAGGTGCCCGGCAGACGGAGTTGGGCACAAAGGATGGCCTGTTTCCAGGGGTAAGTAAAGTCAGCTGCCCAGGTGCCTGATGTCAGTTTGTAGGAGGCATTTGGCCCTCCATGGAAGCCAGGCTTCCTGCTTGTGGCAGCTTGCATCTGGAAGGAAATCCTGTTCCGTTCGGGATTGTAGGTGGCCGAAGCCAGGTGCCGCGCAGAGGGGGTTGGGCACAAAGGATGGCATGTTTCCAAAGGTAAGTAAAGTCAGCAGGCCAGGTGCCTGATGTCAGTTTGTAGGAGGCCTTTGGTCCTCCAAGTGAAGCCACGTTTCAAGCTTGTGGCAGCTTGCATCTGGAAGAAATCCTGTTACGTTCGGGATTGTAGGTGGCCGAAACTGTGGGCCCGGCAGAGGGAGTCGGGCACAAATGATGGCCTATTTCCAGGGGTAAGTAAAGTCAGCTGCCCAGGTGCCTAATATCACTTTGTAGGAGGCCTTTGGCCCTCCAAGGAAAGCAAATCTTCCTGTTCAAGGCAGCTTGCATCTGGAAGAAATGCTGTTCCGTTCGGGATTGTAGGTGGCCTAGCCCAGTTGCGCGGATGAGAGAGTTGGGCACAAAGGATGTCCTGTTTCCAGAAGTAAGTAAAGTCAGCTGCCCAGGTGCCTGATGTCAGTTTGTAGGAGGCCTTTGGCCCTCCATGGGAAGCCAGGCTTCCTGCTTGTGGAAGCTTGCATCTGGAAGAAATCCTGTTCCGTTCAAGATTGTAGGTGGGCGAGGCCTGGTGCCCGGCAGAGGGAGTTGGGTACAAAGGATGGCCTGTTTCCAGGGGTAAGTAAAGTCAGCTGCCCAGGTGCCTCATGTCAATTTGTAGGAGGCCTTTGGCCCTCCAAGGGAAGCTAGTCTTCCTGTTTACGGCAGCTTGCATCTGGAAGAAATCCTGTTCTGTTCGAGATTGTAGGTGGCCGAAGCCTGGTGCCCGGCAGAGGGAGTTGGGCACAAAGGGTGGCCTGTTTCCAGGGGTAAGTAAAGTCAGCTGCCCAGGTGCCTGATGTCAGTTTGTAGGAGGCCTTTGGCCCTCCAAGGGAAGCTAGTCTTCCTGTTTAAGGCAGCTTGCATCTGGAAGAAATCCTGTTCCGTTCGGGATTGTAGGTGGCCGGAGCTGGGTGCCCAGCTGAGGGAGTTGGGCACAAAGGATGGCCTGTTTCATGACGAAAGTAAAATCAGCTGCCCAGGTGCCTGATGTCAGTTTGTAGGAGGCCTTTGGCCCTCCATGGGAAGCGACGTTTCCAGCTTGTGGCAGCTTGCATCTGGAAGAACTCCTGTTCCGTTCGGGATTGTAGGTGGTCGAGGCCAGGTGCTCGGCAGAGGGAGTTGGGCACAAAGGATGGCCTGTTTCCAGGGGTAAGTAAAGTCAGCTGCCCAGGTGCCTGATGTCAGTTTTCAGGTATCTATTGGTCCTCCATGGGAAGCCAGGTTTCCTGCTTGTGGCAGCTTGCATCTGGAAGAAATGCTGTTCCGTTCTGGACTGTAGGTGGCCGAGGTCCGGTGCCCGGCAGAGGGAGTTGGGCACAAAGGATGGGCTGTTTCCAGGGGTAAGTAAAGTCAGCTGCCCAGGTGCCTGATGTCAGTTTGTAGGAGGGCTTTGGCCCTCCAAGGGAAGCTAGTCTTCCAGTTTGTGGCAGCTTGCATCTGGAAGAAATGCTGTTCCGTTCGGAATTGTAGGTGGCCGAGGCCAGGTGCCCGGCAGAGGGAGTTGGGCACAATGGATGGCCTGTTTCCAGGGGTAAGTAAAGTCAGCTGCTCAGGTGCCTGATGTCAGTTTGTAGGAGGCATTTGGCCCTCCATGGGTAGCCAGGTTTCCTGCTTGTGGAAGCTTGCATCTGGAAGAAATCCTGTTCCGTTTGGGATTGTAGGTGGCCGAGGCGAGGTGCCCGGCAGAGGGAGTTGGGCACAAAAGATGGCCTGTTTCCAGGGGTAAGTAAAGTCTGCTGCCCAGGTGCCTGATGTCAGTTTGTAGGAGGCCTTTGGCCCTCCATGGGAAGCCAGGCTTCCTGCTTGTGGCAGCTTGCATCTGGACGAAATCCTGTTCGGTTCGGGATTGTAGGTGGCCGAAACTGTGGGCCCGGCAGAGGGAGTTGGGCACAAATGATGGCCTGTTTCCAGGGGTAAGTAAAGTCAGCTGCCCAGGTGCCTGATGTCAGTTTGTAGGTGACCCTTGGCCCTCCAAAGGAAGCAAGTTTTCCAGTTTGTGGCAGCTTGCATCTGGAAGAAATGCTGTTCCGTTTGGGATTGTACGTGGCCGAGGCCAGGTGCCCGGCAGAGGGAGTTGGGCACAAAGGATGGCCTGTTTCCAGGGGTAAGTACAGTCACCTGCCCAGGTGCCTGATGTCAGTTTGTAGGTGACCTTTGGCCCTCCAAACGAAGCACGTCTTCCAGTTTTTGGCAGCTTGCATCTGGAAGAAATCCTGTTCCGTTTGGGATTGTTCGTGGCCGAGGTCAGGTGCCCGGCACAGGGAGTTGGGCACAAAGGATGGCCTGTTTCCAGGGGTAAGTAAAGTCAGCTGCCCAGGTGCCTGATGTCAGTTTGTAGGAGGCCTTTCGCCCTCCATGGGAAGCCAGGTTTCCTGCTTGTTGCAGCTTGCATCTGGAAGAAATCTTGTACCGTTCGGGATTGTAGGTGGCTGAGGCCTGTTGCCCGGCAGAGGGAGTTGGGCACAAAGCATGGGCTGTTTCCAGGGGTAAGTAAAGTCAGCTGCCCAGGTGCCTGATGTCAGTTTTCAGGTATCTTTTGGTCCTCCATGGGAAGCCAGGTTTCCTGCTTGTGGCAGCTTGCATCTGGAAGATATCCTGTTCCGTTCTGGACTGTAGGTGGCCGAGGTCTGGTGCCCGGCAGAGGGAGTTGGGCACAAAGGATGGGCTGTTTCCAGGGGTAAGTAAAGTCAGCTGCCCAGGTGCCTGATGTCAGTTTTCAGGTATCTTTTGGTCCTCCAAGGGAAGCTAGTCTTCCTGTTTACGGCAGCTTGCATCTGGAAGAAATCCTGTTCTGTTCGAGATTGTAGGTGGCCGAAGCCTGGTGCCCGGCAGAGGGAGTTGGGCACAAATGATGGCCTGTTTCATGAGGGAAGTAAAGTCAGCTGCCCAGGTGCCTGATGTCAGTTTTTAGGAGGCCTTTGGCTCTCCTAGGGAAGCTAGTCTTCCAGTTCGTGGCAGTTTGCATCTGGAAGAAATCCTGTTCCGTTTGGGATTGTAGGTGGCCGCGGCCAGGTACCCGGCAGAGTTAGTTGGGCACAAAGGATGGCCTGTTTCCAGGGGTAAGTAAAGTCAGCTGCCCAGGTGCCTGATGTCAGTTTGTAGGAGGCCTTTGGCCCTCCAAGTGAAGCGACGTTTCCAGCTTGTGGCAGCTTGCATCTGGAAGAACTCCTGTTCCGTTTAGGATTATTGGTGGCCGAGGCCTGGTGCCCGGCAGAGGGAGTTGGGCACAAATGATGGCCTGTTTCCAGGGGTAAGTAAAGTCAGCTGCCCAGGTGCCTGATGTCAGTTTGTAGGAGGCCTTTGGCCCTCCAAGTGAAGCGACGTTTCCAGCTTGTGGCAGCTTGCATCTGGAAGAACTCCTGTTCCGTTTGGGATTGTACGAGGCCAAAGCCAGGTGCCCGGCAGAGGGAGTTGGGCACAAATGATGGCCTGTTTCCAGGGATAAGTAAAGTCAGCTGCCCAGGTGCCTGATGTCAGTTTGTAGGAGGCCTTTGGCCCTCCATGGGAAGCCAGGTTTCCTGCTTGTGGCAGCTTGCATCTGGAAGAAATCCTGTTTGGTTCGGGATTGTAGGTGGCCGAGGCCAAGTGCCCGGCAGAGGGGGTTGGGCACAAAGGATGGCCTGTTTCCAGGGGTAAGTAAAGTCAGCTGCCCAGGTGCCTGATGTCAGTTTGTAGGAGGCCGTTGGCCCTCCAAGGGAGGCTAGTCTTCCAGTTTGTGGCAGCTTGCATCTGGAAGAAATGCTGTTCCGTTCGGAATTGTAGGTGGCCGAGGCCAGGTGCCCGGCAGAGGGAGTTGGGCACAAAGGATGGCCTGTTTCCAGGGGTAAGTAAAGTCAGCTGGCCAGGTGCCTGATGTCAGTTTTTAGGAGGCCTTTGGTCTTCCATGGGAAGCCAGGCTTCCTGCTTGTGGCAGCTTGCATCTGGAAGAAATCCTGTTCCGTTCGGGATTGTAGCTGGCCGGAGCTGGGTGCCCGGCTGAGGGAGTTGGACACAAAGGATGGGCTGTTTCATGAGGAAAGTAAAATCAGCTGCCCAGGTGCCTGATGTCAGTTTGTAGGAGGCCTTTGGCCCTCCAAGTGAAGCGACGTTTCCAGCTTGTGGCAGCTTGCATCTGGAAGAACTCCTGTTCCGTTTAGGATTGTAGGTGGTCGAGGCCAGGTGCTTGACAGAGGGAGTTGGGCACAAATGATGGGCTGTTTCCCGGGGTAAGTAAAGTCAGCTGCCCAGGTGCCTGATGTCAGTTTGTAGGAGGCCTTTGGCCTTGCAAGGGAAGCCAGGCTTCCTGTTTGTGGCAGCTTGCATCTGGAAGAAATGCTGTTCCGTTCGGGATTGTAGGTGGCCGAGGCCAGGTGCCCGGCAGAGGGAGTTGGGCACAAATGATGGCCTGTTTTATGGGGAAAGAAAAGTCAGCTGCCCAGGTGCCTGATGTCAGTTTGTAGGAGGCCTTTGGCCCTCCATGGGAAGCCACGCTTCCAGCTTGTGGCAGCTTGCATCTGGAAGAAATCCTGTTCCGTTCGGGATTGTAGGTGGCCGAGGCCAGTTGCCCGGCAGAGGGGGTTGGGCACAAAGGATGGCCTGTTTCCAGGGGTAAGTAAAGTCAGCTGCCCAGGTGCCTGATGTCAGTTTGTAGGAGGCCTTTGGCCCTCCATGGGAAGCCAGGCTTCCTGCTTGTGGCAGCTTGCATCTGGAAGAAATCCTGTTCCGTTCGGGATTGTAGCTGGCCGGAGCTGGGTGACCGGCAGAGGGAGTTGGGCACAAATGATGGCCTGTTTCCAGGGGTAAGTAAAGTCAGCTGCTAAGGTGCCTGATGTCAGTTTGTAGGAGGCATTTGGCCCTCCATAGGAAGCCAGGTTTCCTTCTTGTGGCAGCTTGCATCTGGAAGAAATCCTGTTCCGTTTGGGATTGTAGGTGGCCGAGGCGAGGTGCCTGGTTGAGGGAGTTGGGCAAAAAGGATGGCCTGTTTCCAGGGGTAAGTAAAGTCAGCTGCCCAGGTGCCTGATGTCAGTTTGTAGGAGGCCTTTGGCCCTCCATGGGAAGCCAGGCTTCCAGCTTGTGGCAGCTTGCATCTGGAAGAAATCCTGTTCCGTTCGAGACTGTAGGTGGCCGAAGCCTGGTGCCAGGCAGAAAGAGTTGGGCACAAAGGATGGCCTGTTTCATGAGGAAAGTAAAATCAGCTGCCCAGATGCCTGATGTCAGTTTGTAGGAGGCCTTTGGCCCTCCAAGTGAAGCGACGTTTCCAGCTTGTGGCAGCTTGCATCTGGTAGAACTCCTGTTCCGTTTAGGATTGTAGGTGGTCGAGGCCAGGTGCTTGGCAGAGGGAGTTGGGCACAAAGGATGGCCTGTTTCCAGGGGTAAGTAAAGTCAGCTGCCCAGGTGCCTGATGTCAGTTTGCAGGTGATCTTTGGCCCTCCAAACGAAGCACGTCTTCCAGTTTGTGGCAGCTTGCATCTGGAAGAAATCCTGTTCCGTTTGGGATTGTAGGTGGCCGAGGCCAGGTGCCTGGCAGAGGGAGTTGGGCACAAAGGATGGCCTGTTTCCAGGGGTAAGTAAAGTCAGCTGCCCAGGTGCCTGATGTCAGTTTGTAGGAGGCCTTTGGCCCTGCATGGGAAGCCAGGTTTCCTGCTTGTGGCATCTTGCATCTGGAAGAAATCCTGCACCGTTCGGGATTGTAGGTGGCTGAGGCCTGGTGCCCGGCAGAGGGAGTTGGGCACAAAGCATGGGCTGTTTCCAAGGGTAAGTAAAGTCAGCTGCCCAGTTGCCTGCTGTCAGTATTCAGGTATCTATTGGTCCTCTATGGGAAGCCACGCTTCCAGCTTGTGGCAGCTTGCATCTGGAAGAAATCCTGTTCCGTTTAGGATTGTAGGTGGCCGAGGCTTGGTGCCCGGCAGAGGGGGTTGGGCACAAAGGATGGCCTGTTTCCAGGGGTAAGTAAAGTCAGCTGCCCAGGTGCCTGATGTCAGTTTGTACGAGGCCTTTGGCTCTCCAAGAGAAGCTAGTCTTCCTGTTCAAGGCAGCTTGCATCTGGATGCAATCCTGTTCCGTTCGGGATTGTAGGTGGCCGAGGCCAGTTGCCGGGCTGAGGGAGTTGGGCACAAAGGATGGCCTGTTTCCAGGGGTAAGTAAAGTCAGCTGCCCAGGTGCCTGATGTCAGTTTGTAGGAGACCTTTGGCCCTCCAAGGGAAACCATTCTTCCAGCTTGTGGCAGCTTGCATCTGGAAGAAATGTTGTTCCGTTCGGGATTGCAGGTGGCCGAGGCCAGGTGCCCGGCAGAGGGAGTGTGGCGCAAATGATGGGCTGTTTCCAGGGGTAAGTAAATTCAGCTGCCCAGGTGCCTGATGTCAGTTTGTAGGAGGCCTTTGGCCCTCCAAGAGAAGCCAGGCTTCCTGCTGTTGGCAGCTTGCATCTAGAAGAAATGTTGTTCCGTTCGGGACTGTAGGTGGCCGGATCAGGGTGCCCGGCTGAGGCAGTTGGGCACAAAGGATGGCCTGTTTCCAGGGGTAAGTAAAGTCAGCTGCAAAGGTGCCTGATGTCAGTTTGTAGGAGGCCTTTGGCCCTCCAAGGGAAGCCAGGCTTCCAGTTTGTGGCAGCTTGTATCTGGAAGAAATCCTGTTAAGTCCGGTATGGTAGGTGGCTGAGGCCGGGTGCCCGGCAGAGGGAGTTGAGCACAAATAATGTCGTGTTTCATGAGGAAAGTAAAGGCAGCTGCCCAGGTGCCTGATGTCAGTTTGTAGGAGGCCGTTGGTCCTCCATGGGAAGCCACGCTTCCAGCTTGTGGCAGCTTGCATCTAGAAGAAATCCTGTTCCGTTCGAGATTGTAGGTGGCCAAGGCCTGGTACCCGGCAGAGGCACCAGGATGGCCTGTTTACTGGGGTAAGTAAAGTCAGCTGCCCAGGTGCCTGATGTCACTTTGTAGGAGGCCTTTGGCCCTCCATGGGAAGCCAGGCTTCCTGCTTGTGGCAGCTTGCATCTGGAAGAAATGCTGTTCCGTTTGGGATTGTAGGTGGCCGAGGCCTGGTGCCCGGCAGAGGGAGATGGGAACAAAGGATGGCCTGTTTCCAGGGGTAAGTAAAGTCAGCTGCCCAGGTGCCTGATGTCAGTTTGTAGGAGGCCTTTGGCCCTGCAAGGGAAGCCAGGCTTCCTGTTTGTGGCAGCTTGCATCTGGAAGAAATCCTGATCCGTTCGGAATTGTTGGTGGCCGAGGCCAGTTGCCCGGCTGAGGGAGTTGGGCACAAAGGGTGGCCTGTTTCCAGGGGTAAGTAAAGTCAGCTGCCCAGGTGCCTGATGTCAGTTTGGAGGAGGCCTTTGGCCCTCCAAGGGAAGCTAGTCTTCCTGTTTAAGGCAGCTTGCATCTGGAAGAAATCCTGTTCCGTTCGGGATTGTAGGTGGCCGGAGCTGGGTGCCCTGCTGAGGGAGTTGGGCACAAAGGATGGCCTGTTTCCAGAAGTAAGTAAAGTCAGCTGCCCAGGTGCCTGATGTCAGTTTTTAGGAGGCCTTTGGCCCTCCATGGGAAGCCAGGCTTCCAGCTTGTGGCAGCTTGCATCTGGAAGAAATCCTGTTCCGTTCGAGATTGTAGGTGTCCGAAGCCTGGTGCTCGGCAGAAAGAGTTGGGCACAAAGGATGGACTGTTTCATGAGGAAAGTAAAATCAGCTGCCCAGATGCCTGATGTCAGTTTGTAGGAGGCCTTTGGCCCTCCAAGGGAAGCCATTCTTCCAGCGTGTGGCAGCTTGCATCTGGAAGCAATCCTGTTCCGTTCGGGATTGTAGGTGGCCGAAGCTGTGGGACCGGCAGAGGGAGATGGGCACAAATGATGGCCTGTTTCCAGGGGTAAGTAAAGTCAGCTGTCCAGGTGCCTGATGTCAGTTTGTAGGAGGCCTTTGGCCCTCCAAGTGAAGCAAGTCTTCCTGTTCAAGGCAGCTTGCATCTGGAAGAAATGCTGTTCCGTTCGGGATTGTAGGTGGCCGAGCCCAGTAGCCCGGCTGAGAGAGTTGGGCACCAAGGATGTCCTGTTTCCAGAAGTAAGCAAAATCAGCTCCCCAGGTGCCTGATATCAGTTTGTAGGAAGCCTTTGGCCCTCCATGGGAAGCCAGGCTTCCTGCTTGTGGCAGCTTGCATCTGGAAGAAATCCTGTTCCGTTCAGAATTGTAGGTGGCCGAGGCCTGGTGCCCGGCAGAGGGAGTAGGGCACAAAGGATGTCCTGTTTCCAGGGGTAAGTAAAGTCAGCTGCCCAGGTGCCTGATGTCAGTTTGTAGGAGGCCTTTGTCCCTCCATGGGAAGCCATTCTTCCTGCTTGTGGCAGCTTGCATCTGGAAGAAATCCTGTTCCGTTCGGGATTGTAGGTGGGCGAGGCCAGGTGCCCCGCAGAGGGAGTTGGGCACAAAGGATGGCCTGTTTCCAGGGGTAAGTAAAGTCAGCTGCCCAGGTGCCTGATGTCAGTTTGTAGGAGGCCTTTGGCCCTCCATGGGAAGCCATTCTTCCTGCTTGTGGCAGCTTGCATCTGGAAGAAATCCTGTTCCGTTCGGGATTGTAGGTGGGCGAGGCCAGGTGCCCGGCAGAGGGAGTTGGGCACAAAGGATGGGCTGTTTCCAGGGGTAAGTAAAGTCAGCTGCCCAGGTGCCTGATGTCAGTTTGTAGGAGGCCTTTGGCCCTCCATGGGAAGCCAGGTTTCCTGCTTGTGGCAGCTTGCATCTGGAAGAAATCCTGTTCCGTTCGGGATTGTAGGTGGTCGAGGCCAGGTGCCCGGCAGAGGGAGTTGGGCACAAAGGATGGCCTGTTTCCAGGGGTAAGTAAAGTCAGCTGCCCAGGTGCCTGATGTCAGTTTGTAGGAGGCCTTTAGCCCTCCAAGTGAAGCCACGTTTCCAGATTGTGGCAGCTTGCATCTGGAAGAACTCCTGTTCCGTTCGGGATTGTAGGTGGCCGAAGCTGTGGGACCGGCAGAGGGAGTTGGGCACAAAGGATGGCCTGTTTCTAGGGGAAGTAAAGTCAGCTGCCCAGGTGCCTGATGTCAGTTTGTAGGACGCCTTTGGCCCTCCAAGGGAAGCTAGTCTTCCTGTTTAAGGCAGCTTGCATCTGGAAGAAATGCTTTTCAGTTCGGGATTGTAGGTGGCCGGAGCTGGGTGCCCACCTGAGGAATTTGGGCACAAAGATGGCCTGTTTCCAGAAGTAAGTAAAGTCAGCTGCCCAGGTGCCTGATGTCAGTTTGTAGGAGGCCTTTGGCCCTCCAAGGGAAGCCATTCTTCCATCGTGTGGCAGCTTGCATCTGGAAGCAATCCTGTTCCGTTCGGGATTGTAGGTGGCCGAAGCTGTGGGACCGGCAGAGGGAGATGGGCACAAATGATGGCCTGTTTCCAGGGGTAAGTAAAGTCAGCTGCCCAGGTGCCTGATGTCAGTTTGTAGGAGGCCTTTGGCCCTCCAAGGGAAGCAAGTCTTCCTGTTCAAGGCAGCTTGCATCTGGAAGAAATACTGTTCCGTTTGGGATTGTAGGAAGCCTAGCCCAGTTGCCCGGATGAGAGAGTTGGGCACAAAGGATGTCCTGTTTCCAGGGGTAAGTAAAGTCAGCTGCCCAGGTGCCTGATGTCAATTTGTAAGAGGCCTTTGGCCCTCCATGGGAAGCCAGGCTTCCTGCTTGTGGAAGCTTGCATCTGGAAGAAATCCTGTTCCGTTCAAGATTGTAGGTGGGCGAGGCCTGGTGCCCGGCCGAGGGAGTTGGGCACAAACGATGGCCTGTTTCTAGGGGTAAGTAAAGTCAGCTGCCCAGGTGCCTCATTTCAGTTTGTAGGAGGCCTTTGGCCTTCTAAGGGAAGCTAGTCTTCCTGTTTAAGGCAGCTTGCATCTGGAAGAAATCCTGTTCCGTTCGGGTTTGTAGGTGGCCGGAGCTGGGTGCCCACCTGAGGGAGTTTGGCACAAAGGATGGCCTGTTTCCAGGGGTAAGTAAAGTCAGCTGCCCAGGTGCCTGATGTCAGTTTGTAGGAGGCCTTTGGCCCTCCAAGTGAAGCCACGTTTCCAGGTTGTGGCAGCTTGCATCTGGAAGAACTCCTGTTCCGTTCGGGATTGTAGGTGGCCGAAGCTGTGGGAACAACAGAGGGAGTTGGGAACAAAGGATGGCCTGTTTCCAGGGGTAAGTAAAGTCAGCTGCCCAGGTGCCTGATGTCAGTTTGTAGGAGGCCTTTGGCCCTCCAAGGGAAGCAAGTCTTCCTGTTCAAGGAAGCTTGCATCTGGAAGAAATCCTGTTCCGTTCGGGATTGTAGGTGGCCGAGCCCAGTAGCCCGGCTGAGAGAGTTGGGCACAAAGGATGTCCTGTTTCCAGAAGTAAGAAAAATCAGCTCCCCAGGTGCCTGATATCAGTTTGTAGGAAGCCCTTGGCCCTCCATGGGAAGCCAGGCTTCCTGCTTGTGGCAGCTTGCATCTGGAAGAAATCCTGTTCCGTTCAGAATTGTAGGTGGCCGAGGCCTGGTGACCGGCAGAGGGAGTAGGGCACAAAGGATGTCCTGTTTCCAGGGGTAAGTAAAGTCAGCTGCCCAGGTGCCTGATGTCAGTTTGTAGGAGGCCTTTGGCCCTCCATGGGAAGCCATTCTTCCTGCTTGTGGCAGCTTGCATCTGGAAGAAATCCTGTTCCGTTCGGGATTGTAGGTGGGCGAGGCCAGGTGCCCGGCAGAGGGAGTTGGGCGCAAAGGATGGCCTGTTTCCAGGGGTAAGTAAAGTCAGCTGCCCAGGTGCCTGATGTCAGTTTGTAGGAGGCCTTTAGCCCTCCAAGTGAAGCCACGTTTCCAGATTGTGGCAGCTTGCATCTGGAAGAACTCCTGTTCCGTTCGGGATTGTAGGTGGTCGAGGCCTGGTGCCCGGCAGAGGGGGTTGGGCACAAAGGATGGCCTGTTTCTAGGGGAAGTAAAGTCAGCTGCCCAGGTGCCTGATGTCAGTTTGTAGGACGCCTTTGGCCCTCCAAGGGAAGCTAGTCTTCCTGTTTAAGGCAGCTTGCATCTGGAAGAAATCCTGTTCCGTTCGGGATTGTAGATGGCCGGAGCTGGGTGCCCACCTGAGGGAGTTGGGCACAAAGGATGGCCTGTTTCCAGAAGTAAGTAAAGTCAGCTGCCCAGGTGCCTGATGTCAGTTTGTAGGAGGCCTTTGGCCCTCCAAGGGAAGCCATTCTTCCAGCGTGTGGCAGCTTGCATCTGGAAGCAATCCTGTTCCGTTCGGGATTGTAGGTGGCCGAAGCTGTGGGACCGGCAGAGGGAGATGGGCACAAATGATGGCCTGTTTCCAGGGGTAAGTAAAGTCAGCTGCCCAGGTGCCTGATGTCAGTTTGTAGGAGGCCTTTGGCCCTCCAAGGGAAGCAAGTCTTCCTGTTCAAGGCAGCTTGCATCTGGAAGAAATACTGTTCCGTTTGGGATTGTAGGAGGCCTAGCCCAGTAGCCCGGATGAGGGAGTTGGGCACAAAGGATGTCCTGTTTCCAGGGGTAAGTAAAGTCACCTGCCCAGGTGCCTGATGTCAGTTTGTAAGAGGCCTTTGGCCCTCCATGGGAAGCCAGGCTTCCTGCTTGTGGAAGCTTGCATCTGGAAGAAATCCTGTTCCGTTCAAGATTGTAGGTGGGCGAGGCCTGGTGCCCGGCAGAGGGAGTTGGGCACAAAGGATGGCCTGTTTCTAGGGGTAAGTAAAGTCAGCTGCCCAGGTGCCTCATGTCAGATGGTAGGAGGCCTTTGGCCCTCTAAGGGAAGCTAGTCTTCCTGTTTAAGGCAGCTTGCATCTGGAAGAAATCCTGTTCCGTTCGGGATTGTAGGTGGCCGGAGCTGGGTGCCCACCTGAGGGAGTTTGGCACAAAGGATGGCCTGTTTCCAGAAGTAAGTAAAGTCAGATGCCCAGGTGCCTGATGTCAGTTTGTAGGAGGCCTTTGGCCCTCCATGGGAAGCCAGGCTTCCTGCTTGTGGTAGCTTGCATCTGGAAGAAATCCTGTTTTGTTCGAGATTGTAGGTGGCCGAAGCCTGGTGCCCGGCAGAGGGAGTTGGGCACAAATGATGGGCCTGTTTCAGGAGGGAAGTAAACTCAGCTGCCCAGGTGCCTGATGTCAGTTTTTAGGAGGCCTTTGGCCCTCCAAGGGAAGGTAGTCTTCCAGTTTGTGGCAGTTTGCTTCTGGAAGAAATGCTGTTCCGTTCGGGATTGTAGGTGGCCGAGGCCCGGTGCCTGGCGTAGAAAGAGTTGGGCACAAAGGATGGCCTGTTTCCAGGGGTAAGTAAAGTCAGCTGCCCAGGTGCCTGATGTCAGTTTGTAGGAGGCCTTTGGCCCTCCAAGTGAAGCGACGTTTCCAGCTTGTGGCAGCTTGCATCTGGAAGAACTCCTGTTCCGTTTAGGATTGTAGGTGGTCGAGGCCAGGTGCCCGGCAGAGGGAGTTGGGCACAAAGGATGGCCTGTTTCCAGGGGTAAGTAAAGTCAGCTGCCCAGGTGCCTGATGTCAGTTTGTAGGTGACCCTTGGCCCTCCAAAGGAAGCAAGTCTTCCAGTTTGTGGCAGCTTGCATCTGGAAGAAATCCTGTTCCGTTTGGGATTGTACGTGGCCGAGGCCAGGTGCCCGGCCGAGGGAGTTGGGCACAAAGGATGGCCTGTTTCCAGGGGTAAGTAAAGTCAGCTGCCCAGGTGCCTGATGTCAGTTTGTAGGAGGCCTTTGGTCCTCCAAGTGAAGCCACGTTTCAAGCTTGTGGCAGCTTGCATCTGGAAGAACTCCTGTTCGGATTGGGATTGTAGGTGGCCGAGGCCAGGTGCCCGGCGGAGCGAGTTGGGCACAAATGATGGCCTGTTTCCAGGGGTAAGAAAAGTCAGCTGCCCAGGTGCCTGATGTCAGTTTGTAAGAGGCCTTTGGCCCTCCAAGGGAAGCCAGGCTTCTTGCATGTGGCAGCTTGCATTTGGAAGAAATCCTGTTCCGTTCGGGATTGTAGGTGGACGGAGCTGGGTGCCCGGCAGAGGGAGTTGGGCACAAAGGATGGCCTGTTTCCAGGGGTAAGTAAAGTCAGCTGCCCAGGTGCCTGATTTCAGTTTGTAGGAGGCCTGTCGCCCTCCATGGGAAGCCAGGCTTCCTGCTTGTGGCAGCTTGCATCTGGAAGAAATCCTGTTCCGTTCGGGATTGTAGGTGGCCGAAACTGTGGGCCCGGCAGAGGGAGTTGGGCACAAAGGATGGCCTGTTTCCAGAGGAAAGTAAACTCAGCTGCCCAGGTGCCTGATGTCAGTTTGTAGGAGGCATTTAGCCCTCCAAGTGAAGCCACGTTTCCAGATTGTGGCAGCTTGCATCTGGAAGATCTCCTGTTCCGTTCGGGATTTTAGGTGTCAGAAGCTGTGGGCCCGGCAGAGGCTGTTGGGCACAAAGGATGGCCTATTTCCTGGGGTAAGTAAAGTCAGCTGCCCAGGTGCCTGATGTCAGTTTGTAGGAGGCCTTTGGCCCTCCAAGGGAAGCTAGTCTTCCGGTTTGTGGCAGCTTGCATCTGGAAGAAATGCTCTTCCGTTCGGAATTGTAGGTGGCCGAGGCCAGGTGCCCGGCAGAGGGAGTTGGGCACAAAGGATGGCCTGTTTCCAGGGGTAAGTAAAGTCAGCTGCCCAGGTGCCTGATGTCAGTTTGTAGGAGGCCTTTGGCCCTCCAAGGGAAGCGACGTTTCCAGCTTGTGGCAGCTTGCATCTGGAAGAACTCCTGTTCCGTTCGGGATTGTAGGTGGTCGAGGCCAGGGTCCCGGCAGAGGGAGGTGGGCACAAAGGATGGCCTGTTTCCAGGGGTAAGTAAAGTCAGCTGCTCAGGTGCCTGATGTCAGTTTGTAGGAGGCCTTTGGTCCTCCAAGTGA
Organism: Chamaea fasciata; assembly: GCF_029207755.1. Classification (NCBI taxonomy): domain Eukaryota; kingdom Metazoa; phylum Chordata; class Aves; order Passeriformes; family Sylviidae; genus Chamaea; species Chamaea fasciata. The sequence continues at coordinate 4,038 of NW_027095173.1, read as the reverse complement.
AGCCACGTTTCAAGCTTGTGGCAGCTTGCATCTGGAAGAACTCCTGTTCGGTTCGGGATTGTAGGTGGCCGAGGCCAGGTGCCCGGCAGAGCGAGTTGGGCACAAATGATGGCCTGTTTCCAGGGGTAAGTAAAGTCAGTTGCCCAGGTGCCTGATGTCAGTTTGTAGGAGGCCTTTAGCCCTCCAAGTGAAGCCACGTTTCCAGATTGTGGCAGCTTGCATCTGGAAGAACTCCTGTTCCGTTCGGGATTGTAGGTGGTTGAGGCCTGGTGCCCGGCAGAGGGGGTTGGGCACAAAGGATGGCCTGTTTCTAGGGGAAGTAAAGTCAGCTGCCCAGGTGCCTGATGTCAGTTTGTAAAACGCCTTTGGCCCTCCAAGGGAAGCTAGTCTTCCTGTTTAAGGCAGCTTGCATCTGGAAGAAATCCTGTTCCGTTCGGGATTGTAGATGGCCGGAGCTGGGTGCCCACCTGAGGGAGTTGGGCACAAAGGATGGCCTGTTTCCAGAAGTAAGTAAAGTCAGCTGCCCAGGTGCCTGATGTCAGTTTGTAGGAGGCCTTTGGCCCTCCAAGGGAAGCCATTCTTCCAGCGTGTGGCAGCTTGCATCTGGAAGCAATCCTGTTCCGTTCGGGATTGTAGGTGGCCGAAGCTGTGGGACCGGCAGAGGGAGATGGGCACAAATGATGGCCTGTTTCCAGGGGTAAGTAAAGTCAGCTGCCCAGGTGCCTGATGTCAGTTTGTAGGAGGCCTTTGGCCCTCCAAGGGAAGCAAGTCTTCCTGTTCAAGGCAGCTTGCATCTGGAAGAAATACTGTTCCGTTTGGGATTGTAGGAGGCCTAGCCCAGTTGCCCGGATGAGAGAGTTGGGCACAAAGGATGTCCTGTTTCCAGGGGTAAGTAAAGTCACCTACCCAGGTGCCTGATGTCAGTTTGTAAGAGGCCTTTGGCCCTCCATGGGAAGCCAGGCTTCCTGCTTGTGGAAGCTTGCATCTGGAAGAAATCCTGTTCCGTTCAAGATTGTAGGTGGGCGAGGCCTGGTGCCCGGCAGCAGAGGGAGTTGGGCACAAAGGATGGCCTGTTTCCAGGGGTAAGTAAAGTCAGCTGCCCAGGTGCCTCATGTCGAGATGGTAGGAGGCCTTTGGCCCTCTAAGGGAAGCTAGTCTTCCTGTTTAAGGGCAGCTTGCATCTGGAAGAAATCCTGTTCCGTTCGGGATTGTAGGTGGCCGGAGCTGGGTGCCCACCTGAGGGAGTTTGGCACAAAGGATGGCCTGTTTCCAGAAGTAAGTAAAGTCAGATGCCCAGGTGCCTGATGACAGTTTGTAGGAGGCCTTTGGCCCTCCATGGGAAGCAAGGCTTCCTGCTTGTGGCAGTTTGCATCTGGAAGAAATCCTGTTTTGTTCGAGATTGTAGGGGACCGAAGCCTGGTGCCCGGCAGAGGGAGTTGGGCACAAATGATGGCCTGTTTCATGAGGGAAGTAAACTCAGCTGCCCAGGTGCCTGATGTCAGTTTTTAGGAGGCCTTTGGCCCTCCAAGGGAAGGTAGTCTTCCAGTTTGTGGCAGTTTTGCTTCTGGAAGAAATGCTGTTCCGTTCGGGATTGTAGGTGGCCGAGGCCGGTGCCTGGCGTAGAAAGAGTTGGGCACAAAGGATGGCCTGTTTCCAGGGGTAAGTAAAGTCAGCTGCCCAGGTGCCTGATGTCAGTTTGTAGGAGGCCTTTTGGCCCTCCAAGTGAAGCGACGTTTCCAGCTTGTGGCAGCTTGCATCTGGAAGAACTCCTGTTCCGTTTAGGATTGTAGGTGGTCGAGGCCAGGTGCCCGGCAGAGGAGTTGGGCACAAAGGATGGCCTGTTTCCAGGGGTAAGTAAAGTCAGCTGCCCAGGTGCCTGATGTCAGTTTGTAGGTGACCCTTGGCCCTCCAAAGGAAGCAAGTCTTCCAGTTTGTGGCAGCTTGCATCTGGAAGAAATCCTGTTCCGTTTGGGATTGTACGTGGCCGAGGCCAGGTGCCCGGCCGAGGGAGTTGGGCACAAAGGATGGCCTGTTTCCAGGGGTAAGTAAAGTCAGCTGCCCAGGGTGCCTGATGTCAGTTTGTAGGAGGGCCTTTGGTCCTCCAAGTGAAGCCACGTTTCAAGCTTGCTGCAGCTTGCATCTGGAAGAACTCCTGTTCGGATCGGGATTGTAGGTGGCCGAGGCCAGGTGCCCGGCAGAGCGAGTTGGGCACAAATGATGGCCTGTTTCCAGGGGTAAGAAAAGTCAGCTGCCCAGGTGCCTGATGTCAGTTTGTAGGAGGCCTTTGGCCCTCCAAGGGAAGCCAGGCTTCTTGCATGTGGCAGCTTGCATTTGGAAGAAATCCTGTTCCGTTCGGGATTGTAGGTGGACGGAGCTGGGTGCCCGGCAGAGGGAGTTGGGCACAAAGGATGGCCTGTTTCCAGGGGTAAGTAAAGTCAGCTGCCCAGGTGCCTGATTTCAGTTTTGTAGGAGGCCTGTCGCCCCTCCATGGGAAGCCAGGCTTCCTGCTTGTGGCAGCTTGCATCTGGAAGAAATCCTGTTCCGTTCGGGATTGTAGGTGGCCGAAACTGTGGGCCCGGCAGAGGGAGTTGGGCACAAAGGATGGCCTGTTTTCCAGAGGAAAGTAAACTCAGCTGCCCAGGTGCCTGATGTCAGTTTGTAGGAGGCATTAGCCCTCCAAGTGAAGCCACGTTTCCAGATTGTGGCAGCTTGCATCTGGAAGATCTCCTGTTCCGTTCGGGATTTTAGGTGTCAGAAGCTGTGGGCCCGGCAGAGGCTGTTGGGCACAAAAGGATGGCCTATTTCCTGGGGTAAGTAAAGTCAGCTGCCCAGGTGCCTGATGTCAGTTTGTAGGAGGCCTTTGGCCCCTCCAAGGGAAGCTAGTCTTCCGGTTTGTGGCAGCTTGCATCTGGAAGAAATGCTCTTCCGTTCGGAATTGTAGGTGGCCGAGGCCAGGTGCCCGGCAGAGGGAGTTCGGGCACAAAGGATGGCCTGTTTCCAGGGGTAAGTAAAGTCAGCTGCCCAGGGTGCCTGATGTCAGTTTGTAGGAGGCCTTTGGCCCTCCAAGGGACAGCGACGTTTCCAGCTTGTGGCAGCTTGCATCTGGAAGAACTCCTGTCGGTCAGTTCGGGATGTGTAGGTGGTCGAGGCCAGGGTCCCGGCAGAGGGAGTTGGGCACAAAGGATGGCCTGTTTCCAGGGGTAAGTAAAGTCAGCTGCCCAGGTGCCTGATGTCAGTTTGTAGGTGACCCTTGGCCTTCTAAAGGAAGCTAGTCTTCCAGCTTGTGGCAGCTTGCATCTGGAAGAAATCCTGTTCCGTTTGGGATTGTACGTGGCCGAGGCCAGGTGCCCGGCAGAGGGTGTTGGGCACACAGGATGGCCTGTTTCCAGGGGTAAGTAAAGTCAGCTGCTCAGGTGCCTGATGTCAGTTTGTAGGAGGCCTTTGGTCCTCCAAGTGAAGCCACGTTTCAAGCTTGTGGCAGCTTGCATCTGGAAGAACTCCTGTTCGGTTCGGGATTGTAGGTGGCCGAGGCCAGGTGCCCAGCAGAGCGAGTTGGGCACAATGATGGCCTGTTTCCAGGGGTAAGTAAAGTCAGTTGCCCAGGTGCCTGATGTCAGTTTGTAGGAGGGCCTTTGCCCCTCCAAGGGAAGCCAGGCTTCTTGCTTCGTGGCAGCTTGCATCTGGAAGAAATCCTGTTCCGTTCGGGATTGTAGGTGGACGGAGCTGGGTGCCCGGAAGAGGGAGTTGGGCACAAAGGATGGGCTGCTTCCAGGGGTAAGTAAAGTCAGCTGCCCATGTGCCTGATGTCAGTTTTTAGGAGGCCTTTGGCCCTCCAAGGGAAGCTAGTCTTCCTGTTCAAGGCAGCTTGCATCTGGAAGAAATGCTGTTCCATTCGGGATTGTAGGTGGCCTAGCCCAGTTGCGCGGATTGAGAGAGTTGGGCACAAAGGATGTCCTGTTTCCAGAAGTAAGTAAAGTCAGCTGCCCAGGTGCCTGATGTCAGTTTGTAGGAGGCCTTTGGCCCTCCATGGGAAGCCAG
>NW_027095172.1:0-31453 GCF_029207755.1 Chamaea fasciata | reverse complement strand
CATTTTTGGGGCACCTGATCCCATTTTCAGGGCGCCTGATCCCATTTTCGGGGTTCCCATCCCATTTTCGGGGTGCCCGATCCCGTTTTTGGGGAGCCAGATCCCATTTTTGGGGGTTCCCATCCCATTTTCGGGGTGCCTGAGCCCATTTTTGGGGGTTCCCATCCCATTTTCGGGGTGCCCCATCCCATTTTCGGGGTGCCCATCATATTTTCGGGGTACCTGATCCCGTTTTCGGGGAAGCCTGATCCCATTTTGGGGGTTCCCATCCCATTTTCGGGGTGCCTGATCCCATTTTTGGGGCACCTGATCCCGTTTTCGGGGTGCCTGAGCCCATTTTTGGGGGTTCCCATCCCATTTTCGGGGTGCCCGATCCCATTTTCGGGGTGCCCATCATATTTTCGGGGTGCCCGATCCCGTTTTCGGGGGTCCCCAGGAGGTGGAGGCGCTGCTGGGGGAGACGCGGATGCTGCAGGGGAAGCTGCAGAGCCAGGAGGACGATTTCCGCCTCCAGAACAGCACCCTGCTGCGGGGAACTGGCCAAGGGTGGGTCCCCAAAACCCCCCAAAAACCCCCCAAAACCCCCCCGGGACCCCCCAAAACCCCCCCGAGACCCCCAACCCCCACAGCCCCCCCCAGCCACCCCTGGGGGTCCCATTTTGGGGGGTCCCAAAATCACCTGAAGCATCCCAGGAATGATTTTGGGGTCTCTCCGAGGTCATTTTGGGGGGTCCTGGGGTCATTTTTGGGGTCCTCGGTGTCACTTTTGGGGTCCCCTGCGTGGTTTTGGGGTCCCTGGGGGGTCCTGGGGTCATTTTTGGGGTCCTCGGTGTCACTTTTTGGGTCCCCTGGGTGGTTTGGGGGTCCCTGGGGGGTCCTGGGGTCATTTTTGGGGTCCTCGGTGTCACTTTTGGGGTCCCCTGGGTGGTTTGGGGGTCCCTGGGGGGTCTTGGGGTCATTTTTGGGGTCCTCTGGGTGGGTCCTGTGTGGGCTTTGGGGTCTTCTGGGAAGGTTTGATGGTCCCAGGTGTATTTTGGGGTTCCCAGAAGTGGATTTTGGGGTCCCAGGGGTGATTTTGGGGTCCCCAGGGGTATTTTGAGGGTCCCAGGGGTGGATTTTGGGGTGGATTTTGGGGTCCCCAGGGGTGATTTGGGGGGTCCCAGGGGTGGATTTTGGGGTCCCAGGGATATTTTGGGGTCCCAGGGATGATTTGGGGTGATTTTGGGGGTCCCAGGGATAGATTTTGGGGTCCCAGGGGTATTTTGGGGGTCCCAGGGGAATTTTGGGGGGGGTTCTAGGTGTATTTGGGGGGTCCCAGGGGTGGATTTTGGGGTCCCAGGGGTATTTGGGGGGTCCCCAGGGGTATTTTGGGGTGCATTCCGGGGGTCCCTGACCCCGGGCGGGGGGTCCCAGCTCTGTGCCCAGATCGAGGGGCTGGAAGAGGAGAACCGGCGGCTGCAGGAGGGGGGGGCGGGGGGAGCCCCCCGAGACCCCCCCGGGGACCCCCAGGAACCCCCCGGGACCCCCCCGGGCTCAGCCCAGCCCCCCCAGGACGGGGCCCAAGGGGACGGGGGGGCTCCCCCAGCCCCCCCCGAAGGTGAGGAGGGGTCCTGGGGGGGGGTTGGGGGGGATTTTGGGGGTCTCAGGGGAGTTTTGGGGGGGTCTCAGAGGTTTGGGGGTCTGGGGGGGGTTTTCGGGGGGATTTTGGGGGTCCAGGGGAGTTTTTGGGGGGGGGTCTCAGAGGTTTGGGGGTCTTGGGGGGTTTTGGGGGGGGATTTTGGGGGTCTCAGGGGAGTTTTGGGAGGGTCTCAGAGGTTTGGGGGTCTTGGGGGGGTTTGTGGGGGGGATTTTGGGGGTCCCAGGGGTGTTTTGGGGGGGGTCTCAGTAGTTTGGGGGTCTTGGGGGGGGGGTTGGGGGGGATTTTGGGGGTCCCAGGGGAGTTTTTGGGGGGGGTCTCAGAGGTTTGGGGGTCTTGGGGGGTTTTGGGGGTCCCAGGGGAGTTTTGGGGGGGTCTCAGAGGTTGGGGGGTCCTGGGGGGATTTTTGGGGGGTCTGGGGGGGATTTTGGGGGGTCCCAGGGAGATTTTTTGGGGGGGGGGTCTCTCACATTTTAGGAGGTCTTGGGGGGGGGGATTTTGGGGGGCTCTGAGAACTTTGGGGGGGTCTGGAGTGATTTTGGGGGGGAAAATGAGAATTTTGGGGGTTTTTTGGGGACAAAATTTGGGGTCTCAAAATTCCGAGGGGGGGAGGGGGAGTTTTTGGGGTCCCAGGTGGGTTTTTTTTGGGGGGGAGGGGATGAATTTGAGGATTTTTTTTTTTGAGGGGGGGGGGTGGGGTCTCTGATTTCCCTTCCCCCCTCCCAGCCCCCCCAGAGCCCCCCAAAAAGGAAGAGGAGGGGGGAGGGGCTGACGCCCCCCCCCAGGGACCCCCCAGCCCAGGTAAGGGGGATTTGGGGGGGATTTTTGGGGGGATTTGGGGGATTTTTGGGGGGATTTGGGGATTTTTGGGGGGATTTTTGGGGGGATTTTGGGATTTTTGGGGGATTTTTGGGTTTTTTGGGGGGGGATTTTGAGGGGATTTTTGGGGGGATTTTGGGGTTTTTTGGGGAGATTTTTGGGGTTATTTGGGGGGTTTTTGGGGAGTTTTTGGGGGATTTTGGGGGGGAATTTTTGGGGGGATTTTTGGGGGGATTTTTGGGGTTTTTTGGGGAGATTTTTGGGGTTATTTGGGGGGGTTTTTGGGGGGATTTGGGGATTTTGGGGGGGATTTTTGGGGGGGATTTTTGGGGGATTTTTGGGGTTTTTGGGGGGGATTTTTGGAGGGATTTTTGGGGGATTTTGGGGTTTTTTTGGGGTTTTTGGGGGGGATTTTTTGGGGCGATTTTTGTGTTTTTTGGGGGGATTTTGGGGGGATTTTTGGGGTTTTTTGGGGGGATTTTTGGGGTTATTTGGGGGATTTTGGGGGGTTTTTGGGGGGATTTTTTGGGTGTTTTGGGGGGATTTTTGTGGGGGATTTTGGGGGGATTTTTGGGGGGATTTGGGGGGATTTTGGGGTTATTTGGGGGGATTTTTGAGGGGATTTTTGGGGGGATTTTGGGGGTTTTTTGGGGAATTTTTGGGGGGGATTTTTGGGATTTTTTGGGGGGGTTGTTTGGGGGGATTTTGGGGTTTTTTGGGGGGTTTTTGGAGGGGATTTTTGGGATTGTGGGGTTTTTTGGGGGGGTTGTTGGGTTTTTTTTGGGGGGTTTTTGGGATGTTTGGGGGGATTTGTGGGGGGGATTTTTGGGGGGGTGTTGGGGTTTTGTTGGGGGGGATTTTGGGGTTTTGGGGGGGGTTTTTGGGGGGGTTTTGGGGGGGATTTTTGGGATTTGGGGGGGTTTTTGGGTTTGTGGGGGATTTTGGGGTTTTTTGGGGGGGGGCTGTGAGGAGGTGTTTTGGGGGATAATTTGGGGTTTTAAAGGATGAAGAATTTGGGGGGGGGGATTTTGGGGAGGGGTCTCACGGTGGGGAGGGGTCTCTTTGCAGGCGGAGGTGACCCAGCTGCAGGAGGAGGTGACCAAGGTGAGGGAGGGGGAGAAATCTGGGGAGAAATTTGGGAGGATTTGGGTGGGATTTGGAGTTTATTGGGGGTCCCAAGGGAAAATTTGGAGGTTTTTGGGGGGCTCCAAGGGGAAATTTTGGATTTGGGGGGGGGGGGGCTAAAGAGGAAATTTTGGATTTTTTGTGAGGACTCCAAGAGGAAATTTGGGGATTTTGGGGGGAGTCCAGGAGGAAATTTGGGGATTTTAGGGGCTCCAGAGGGGGAATTTGGGGATTTTGGGGGGTTCCAAGGAGAAATTTTGGATTTCTTGAGGAATTCCAGGAGGAAATTTGGGGATTTTAGGGGCTCCCAGAGGGGGAATTTTGGGGATTTTGGGGGGGTTCCAAGGAGAAATTTTGGATTTTTGAGGAATTCCAGGAGGAAATTTGGGGATTTTAGGGGGCTCCAGAGGGGGAATTTGGGGATTTTTTGAGAATTCCAGGAGGAAATTCGGGGATTTGGGGGGATTCCAGGAGGAAATTTGCAGATTTTGGGGGAGTCCGGGAGGAATTTTGGGGTTTTTGGGGGCTCCAAAGGGGGAATTTGGGGCAGATTTGGGTCCTGGGGGCTCCTTTGGGGACTTCGGGGGTGTCCCAGTGCTGCCCCCCCCCTCAATTTCGTGCCCCCCACCCCAAATTTCCTCCAGCTGACGGAGGAGCTGCGGGAACAGCGGGAAAGGTGAGGATTTGGGGAACCTTTTGGGGCCTTTTCCATGATTTTTTTCCCCACTTTTCCCTCCTTTCCCCCCAATTTTCACCCGTTATTCCCCGTTTTTCCCAGGTTTTTTTTTCCCATTTTCCCCCATTTCCCCTGATTTTTTTTGCTCATCTTTGCCCATTTTTCCCTGGTTTTTCCTCAGTTTTCTCCGGCTGCAGGAGGAGAAGGAGACCGCTGCTCCGGGGAGAGCCGGTGGGGGGAATTTCGGGGGGGATTTGGGGGGGAATTTTTGGGTCCCTGGGGAATTTTGGGGGGGATTTTGGGGGAATTTTTTGGGTCCCTGGGGAATTTTGGGGGGATCCTTGGGAGATTTTTTTGGAGAAAGTCTTGACCTAGAAGGGTCCCGGAGGGGATTTTTGGGGGGTCCCAGGCTGGTTTTGGGTGTTCCAGGCTGTTTTGGGGCCATTTTTGGGCCGTTTCTGGGTCGTTTTTTGGGCCGTTTTTTGGGCCGTTTTGGGGCTGTTTTGGGGCCGTTTTTGGGGCCATTTTGGGGCCGTTTCTGGACTGTTTTGGGGGCCGTTTTGGTGCCATTTCGGGGGCCGTTTTTGGGCCAGTTTTGGGGCCGTTTTGGGGCTGTTTGGGGGGCCGTTTTGGGGCCGTTTCTGGACTGTTTTGGGGCCGTTTTGGTGCCATTTCGGGGCCGTTTTTGGGCCAGTTTTGGGGCCGTTTCGGGGGCCATTTTTGGGCCGTTTTTGGGCCGTTTCGGGGGCCGTTTTTGGGCCATTTTTGGGCTGGTTTCGGGGCCGTTTCGGGGCCGTTTTTTGGGCCGTTTTGGGGGCCATTTCGGGGCCGTTTTTGGGCCGTTTTGGGGCCGTTTCGGGGGCTGTTTTTGGGCTGGTTTCGGGGCCGTTTCGGGGCCATTTTTGGGCCGTTTTTGGGCCGTTTCGGGGCCGTTTTGGGGCCGGTTTCGGGGCCGTTTCGGGGGCCATTTTTTGGGCCGTTTTTGGGCCGTTTTGGGGCCGTTTCGGGGCCGTTTCGGGGCCGTTTCGGGGCCGTTTCGGTCCCATTTCAGGCCCCCCCGTGTCCCCCCCAGGGCGGAGGCGGAGGCGCTGCGCTCCCGCTGCCAGCAGCAGCTGCAGCAGCTGCAGGAGCTGCAGGAGTTGCAGGCCCGCAGCCGGCGGCTGCAGCACGAGCTGGAGGGTAGGGCGGCCACACAGGTCTGGGGGGCCGGGGCCCCATGGGGACCCTATAGAGACCCTATAGAGACCCTATGGAGAGCCTATAGACACCCTATAGAGACCCTATGGACACTCTATGGAGACCCTATAGAGATGCTATAGAGACCCTATAGAGACCCTATGGAGACCCTATAGAGACCCTATAGAGACCCTATGGAGAGCCTATAGACACCCTATAGAGACCCTATGGCCACTCTATGGAGACCCCTATAGAGATGCTATAGAGACCCTTATAGAGACCCTATGGAGACCCTATAGAGACCCTATAGAGACCCTATGGAGACCCTATGGACACCCTATAGAGACCCCGTAGAGACCTTATAGAGACCCTGTAGAGACCCCCGTAGAGACCCCGTAGAGACCCTATAAAGACCCTATAGAGACCCTACAGAAACCCTATAGACACCCTATGGACACCCTATAGACACCCCTACGGAGACCTTGTGGACACCCTATAGAGACCCCGTAGAGACCCTATGGACACCCTATAGACACCCTATAGAGACCCTATGGACACCCTATAGACACCCTATAGGGACCCCATAGACACCCCATAAACACCCTATAGAGATGCCATAGGGACCCTATAGACACCCTATAGACACCCTACAGACAACCCTATAGAGACCCTATAGAGATCCTGTAGATCGCTACAGAATCCTGTGGAGACCCACAGACCCCTATGGAGACCCCCAGGACTCCGTGTGATCCCCAAAGCCCCGTAGGAATCCCGGGGAACTCCAGGGGACCCCCCAGAGACCCTATGGAACCTGACTGCATCCCCAAAGCCCTATGGGACCCCCCCAGAGACCCCCTGGGACCCCCCCAAACCCCCCCTGGGACCCCCCCAAACCCTATAGGGACCCCCATAGAACCTCTCAAAGCCCTATAGGACCCCATAGAACCCCACAGAGACCCCCATAGAGACCCCCCTAGGACCCCCCAAACCCCATAGGGACCCCCTGGGACCGCCCAAAACCCTATAGGGACCCCGCAGCACCCCCCCAAAGCCCTATGGGACGCCCCCAAAGCCCCCCGGGGACCCCACGGATGTTGTTTGGGGCAGGCCCAGGGGGGGCTGCGGGAGCTGAGCGAGGCCCAGGCCCAGGAGCTGCGGGACAGCCGGAGCCAGAGCCAGCGCCTGGAGAGGGAGCTGCAGGTCTGGGGGGTCCCTGGGGGGATCTGGGGGGTCCCTGGGGGGGTTTGGGGGGTCCCTGGGGGGGTTTTGGGGGGTCCCTGGAGGGGTTTGGGAGGTCCTGGGGGGATTTGAGGGGTCCCTGGGGGGGTTTGGGGGGTCTTTGGGGAGGTTTGGGGGGTCCCTGGAGGGGTTTGGGGGGGTCCCTGGGGGGCTTTGGGGGGTCCCCTGGGGGGGTTTGGGGGTCCCTGGGGGGGTTTGGGGGGTCCTGGGGAGGTTTGGGGGGTCCTGGGGAGGTTTGGGGGGTCCCTGGGGGGGTTTGGGAGTCCTGGGGGAGGGTTTGGGGGCTCATGGAGGGGAATTTAGGGGTCCTGAGGGGGGTTTTGGGGGGGTCCTGGGGGGGTCGTGGAGGGGTTTGGGGGGTCCAGGGAGGGGACTAGAGGGGTTTGGGGGGCGCCCTGGAAGGAATTTGGAGGTGTCCTGGGGTGGGATTCGGGGGGTCCTGGGGGGCTTTGGGGGGTCCCAGAGGGGTTAGGGGGGGGGTCCTGGGGAAAATTCGGGGGTCCTGGAGGGGTTTGGGGTCTTTCCAGGGGGGTTTTGGGGGTCCTGGGTGGGGTTTTGGGCTCCCCTGACCCCCCCCGTCCCTCCCCAGGTGTGCTCAGGTGAGCGGGACGAGCTGCGCCAGCGACTGCAGGAGGCCGAGGCCGCCCAGGTGACCCCCAGGGACCCCCCCAGAGACCCCCAGAGACCCCTCCCCACCTTTGGGGGTCCCCCCAGGGCACCGGCGACCCCCCCAAAACCCCCCCTGTGCCCCCCCAGGAGCGGCTGCGGGAGGAGCAGGAGCAGCAACGGGAACAGCTCGAGGTCGGGGGGGGTTTGGGGGGGATTTGGGGGATTTTGGGGAAGTTTTGGGGGATTTGGGGTAAATTTGGGGGATTTTGGGTAATTTTGGGGGGATTTGGAGAATTTTGGGGGGGATTTGGGGTAAATTTTGGGGGAATTTTGGGGGGAATTTTGGGTAATTTTGGGGAATTTGGGGAATTTTGGGTGGGTTTCCGGGGAGATTTTGGGGGGATATCGCGATATCTCCTCCCCTGTCACGATTCCTGTCCCCGTCGGGGTGTTGGGAACCCCCCAAATGTCCCCTAAATGTCCCCAAATTGTCCTCAAATGCGTTCAAATGTCCCCAAATTTTGCCGAAATGACCCCAAATGTCCCCAAATTGTGCCCAAATGTCCCCAAAATGGCCCTAAAATGGCCCTGAATGTCCCCAACTGACCCAAAATTGTCCCCAAATTGTCCCCAAATTGTCCCCAAATTGTCCCCAAATTGTCTCCAAATTGTCCCCAACTGTCCCCGCTGTGCCCTGCAGGCGGAGCTGGGGCAGCTGCGGGCGGCGCTGGGGGAGGAGCAGCGGCTGCGGGAGCTGCACGAGGCCGAAGGACGGGCCCTGAGACAGGTGTGACCCCAAAATCCCCCCAAACGGCCCCAAAACAGCCCCAAAATCCCCCAAACAGCCCCAAAACAGCCCCAAAACAGCCCCCAGAATCCCCAAAACAGCCCCAAAACAGCCCCAAAATCCCCCAAACAGCCCCAAAACAGCCCCAAAACAGCCCCAAAATCCCCCAAACAGCCCCAAAACAGCCCCAAAACAGCCCCAAAATCCCTGAAACAGCCCCAAAATCCCCAAAACAGCCCCAGAATCCCCAAAACAGCCCCAAAACAGCCCCAAAATCCCCCAAACAGCCCCAAAACAGCCCCAAAACAGCCCCAAAATCCCTGAAACAGCCCCAAAATCCCAAAACAGCCCCAGAATCCCCAAAACAGCCCCAAAACAGCCCCAAAATCCCCCAAACAGCCCCAAAACAGCCCCAAAACAGCCCCAAAATCCCTGAAACAGCCCCAAAATCCCCAAAACAGCCCCAGAATCCCCAAAACAGCCCCAAAACAGCCCCCAAAATCCCCCAAACAGCCCCAAAACAGCCAGAAATTCCCAAAACAGCCCCAAAACAGCCCCCAGAATCCCCAAAACAGCCCCAAAATCCCCCGAACAGCCCCAAAACAGCCCCAAAACAGCCCCAAAACAGCCCCAAAATCCCCCAAACAGCCCCAAAACAGCCCCAAAATCCCCCAAACAGCCCCCAAACAGCCCCAAAATCCCCCAAAACAGCCCCAAAACAGCCCCAAAACAGCCCCCCAAATCCTCCTCAGGAGCCTCCAAATTTCCCTCAAACTCCCCCAAAACTCCCCTAGGAGCTGAAGGACCCCCCCAAAACAGCCCCAAATCCCCGCAGGACCCCCCAAATCCCCCCCAGGACCCCCCAAAACACCCCAAATCCCTCCAGAGCTCCCCAAATCCCCCCCACGACCCCCCAAATCCCCCTCAGGACCCCCCAAAACACCCCAAATCCCTCCCAGAACTCCCCCAAATCCCCCTCAGGACCCCCCAGATCCCCCCAGGACACCCCAAACACCCCAAATCCCCCCCAGGACCCCCCAAATCCCCCCCACGACCCCCCAAATCCCCCCCAGGACCCCCCAAATCCCCCCCAGAACTCCCCAAATCCCCCCCAGGACCCCCAAATCCCCCCCAGGACTCCCCAAATCCCCCCCAGAAGTCCCCAAATCCCTCCCAGGACCCCCTAACCGCCCCCCAAACCCCCTCCCAGGAGCTGAAGGACGTGCGGGACGGGCAGCGCATCCTGGAGAAGAAAGGCAGCGCCGCCGTGAGCGACCCCGGGGGGAACTTCGGGGACGCCCTGAGGGTTTTGGGGACCCCCCCAAAGGATTCGGGGGACCCCCCCAAACCCCCCCCCTCTTCCCCCCCCCCCCACCAAATCCCCTTCCCGCCCCACAGCTGAAGGACCTGAGGAGGCAGCTGCAGCTGGAGCGGCGCCGGGGGGAGCGGCTGCAGGAGCGGCTGCAGGAGCTGCTGGTGCCCAACAGGGCCCGCTCGGGTCAGGGGGAGCCCGAAATCTGGGGAGGGGGGAGCCCGAAATCTGGGGACGGGGGGGAGCCCGAAATCTGGGGATGGGGGGACCCCGAAATCTGGGGACGGGGGGGAGCCCGAAATCTGGGGACGGGGGAGCCCGAAATCTGGGGATAGGGGGACCCCGAAATCTGGGGACGGGGGAGCCCGAAATCTGGGGAGGGGGGAGCCCGAAATCTGGGAATGGGGGAGCCCGAAATCTGGGGATGGGGGGACCCCGAAATCTGGGGATGGGGGGAGCCCGAAATCTGGGGACGGGGGGAGCCCAAAATCTGGGGATGGGGGAGCCCGAAATCTGGGGATGGGGGGACCCCGAAATCTGGGAATGGGGGAGCCCGAAATCTGGGGATGGGGGGACCCCGAAATCTGGGGATGGGGGAGCCCGAAATCTGGGGACGGGGGGAGCCCAAAATCTGGGGACGGCGGGAGCCTGAAATCTGGGGACGGGGGGAGCCCGAAATCTGGGGATGGGGGAGCCCGAAATCTGGGGACGGGGGAGCCCGAAATCTGGGGAGGGGGGGAGCCCGAAATCTGGGGATGGGGGAGCCCGAAATCTGGGGAGGGGGGAGCCCGAAATCTGGGGATGGGGGGACCCCGAAATCTGGGGACGGGGGAGCCCGAAATCTGGGGAGGGGGGAGCCCGAAATCTGGGGAGGGGGGAGCCCGAAATCTGGGGATGGGGGGACCCCGAAATCTGGGGACGGGGGAGCCCGAAATCTGGGGACGGGGGAGCCCGAAATCTGGGGATGGGGGGACCCCCGAAATCTGGGGATGGGGGAGCCCCGAAATCTGGGAATGGGGGAGCCCGAAATCTGGGAATGGGGGAGCCCCGAAATCTGGGGATGGGGGGGACCCCGAAATCTGGGGATGGGGGAGCCCGAAATCTGGGGACGGGGGGAGCCTCGGAATTTGGGGAGGGGGGGGAGCCCGAAATCTGGGGATGGGGGGACCCCGAAATCTGGGGACGGGGGGAGCCCGAAATCTGGGGACGGGGGAGCCCGAAATCTGGGGAGGGGGGAGCCCGAAATCTGGGGATGGGGGGACCCCGAAATCTGGGGATGGGGGAGCCCGAAATCTGGGAATGGGGGAGCCCGAAATCTGGGAATGGGGGAGCCCGAAATCTGGGGATGGGGGGACCCCGAAATCTGGGGATGGGGGAGCCCGAAATCTGGGGACGGGGGGAGCCTCGGAATTTGGGGAGGGGGGGAGCCCGAAATCTGGGGATGGGGGGACCCCGAAATCTGGGGACGGGGGGAGCCCGAAATCTGGGGACGGGGGAGCCCGAAATCTGGGGAGGGGGGAGCCCGAAATCTGGGGATGGGGGGACCCCCGAAATCTGGGGATAGGGGGACCCCGAAATCTGGGGATGGGGGGAGCCCGAAATCTGGGAATGGGGGAGCCCGAAATCTGGGGATGGGGGGACCCCGAAATCTGGGGATGGGGGGAGCCTTGGAATTTGGGGAAGGGGGAGCTCCAAAATTGTGTGGGGGAGCTGCCTGATGGGGTTTTGGGGGTCCATGATGGGGTTTTGGGGGTCCCAGGTGGGATTTTGGGGTCCCAGATGGGTTTTTGGGGTCCCGGGTGAGATTTTGGGGTCCCGGATGAGCTTTTTGGGGTCCCGGGTGAGATTTTGGGGTCCCAGATGAGGTTTTTGGGGTCCCAGGTGGGGTTTTTGGAGTCCCTGATGGGATTTTGGGGACCCGGATGGGGTTTTTGGGGTCCCTGATGTGGTTTTGGGGTCCCCCAGGGCTGGAGGAGCTGGGGCTGGACGGGGGCTCCCCGGGCCGGGGCCCGGGCGGTGACAGCAGCTCCGTGTCCTCGCTGGGCCGCGACGGCTCCGCCCCCGGCAGCACCAAGGTGGGCGGGGCCTCTGAGAGGGGGAGTGGCTTAGGGAAAGGGGTGCAGCCTCGTGATAAGGGGTGGAGGCTGGGAGTGGGCGTGGTTTGTGTGGGTGGGGTCATGGGGTGTGGCTTTGTGGGCTGGGCTAACACGCTAGGGTTGGAGGGGTTGAACCAGGGGTGTGGCTTAGTTGGGTGTGGTTTTAGGAGGGCGTGGCCTAACAAGGCGTGCTCCAGAGGGTTGTGATGGAAGGCGCGGCTTAGGGCGTGGCTTAATAGGAGGGTCAAAATTTGGATATGTGGCTTGGGCGCTAATTGGGGGTGTGGCTTAGATTGGTGTGACCAGTTGGGTGTGGCTTAAGAGGGCGTGCTCTGGTGGGTGTGGCCTAATTAGGGCACAACTGTTTTGGCTGTGGTTTTGATTGTGGGCGTGTCTTAGCTCGTTTGACCACTGGGATGTGGCCTACAAGGGTGTGGCCTGGTGGGTGTGGCTAAAGGCACAACTATTTCCTGGTGCAGCTTGATTAGGGGCGTGGCTTATATGGGTGTGACACAGTGGGGGTGTGTCTTAAAAGGGTGTGACCAAACGGGGGGCGTGGCTTTTGGGAGAGAGTACGGTGGGGGGGGCACAACCAATGTGGGCGTGGCCATTTCACCCCCTCCCCTTCATGAATTAACCCCACGGTGGCGTGAAGCTTCGGTGGGCGTGGTCTAGGCCCTGACCCCGCCCTCTCGCCCCTGCAGTCGGGCTCGGGCAGCCCCGGGGGCGGCAGCGGCGGGGGGGTCCCGGCCGGGGGGGGCCTGTCCCCGGCCGAGGTGGCCGAGCTGTTCCAGCGCCTGGCCCAGAGCCAGCAGGAGCGCTGGCTGCTGGAGGAGAAGGTACTGGGAGCACTGGGAGGGACTGGGAGGGGCGGGGAGGACGCACCTGGCGCCGCTCACCTGGAGCTGCCCGCGGCAGGTGAGGCACCTGGAGGTGTCCAGCGCGTCCATGGCCGAGGATCTGTGCAGGAAGAGCGCCATCATCCAGAGCTTCGTGCGGGACAGCCGCACAGGTGAGGGCGGGGCGTCACCTGGGCCTCACCTGGCGTCACCTTGGCCTCACCTGTACCCTCACCTGGCCTCACCTGGCGCCTCTTTCACCTGTCCCTCGCCTGGCACTTTGGCAGCTTCGCTGGCCCTTCCTCTGTTCCTCACCTGGCCCCTCACCTGGTCTCTCACCTGGCCTCATGCTTTTCTCCCTGTCACACGTTCCTGTCCCAGTGTTCCCCTCTCACCTGTCCCACCTGTCCCAGTCTCACCTGTCCTGTTCTCACCTGTCCGCAGAGGCCGCGGGTCCCGCGGGGCAGCCCCGGCGCGGGGCGGGGGCGGGGCCAGGTGAGGAGGGGCTGCGGGAGATGAACAAGAAGCTGCAGAACCTCCTGGAGGAGCAGCTGACCAAGAACCTGCACCTGGCACAGGTGAGGGGATGGGGGCAAATGGGGGTGTGACCTGAAGGGGTGTGGTCTCTATGAGGGGTGTGGTTTAAGCCTGTAGGCGTGGTCTCAAAATGTGTGTGGTGAAAAGATGAGGGTGTGGCTTATAGGGGTGTGGCTTGTGAGGAAAGGCGTGAGGTCAAGTGGGCGTGGTTTAAGTGTGGGGTGTGGCACAAGCTGTGACATCACTGAGTATGGACATGAATCATTCCCCCTTTTCCAGGACCTGGAGTCGCTGTCCCAGGAGCTGGCGCAACTCAGGAAGGAGCAAGCGGCGCCCCCGGGACCCCCCTGAGGGGCGGGGTCTCTTGTGGGCGTGGCCTCGCCCGGTGCCCCCTGCAGGCTCCGCCCCCCGGCCGGGGGCGCTGCCGTGGGGGAGGCGTTGCCCCTTTAAGGTTGCGGTGGGGCTCGCTGGTGTTGCCCCTTTAAGGCGGGACGGTTCCTTCCGTGGCCTTGCCCCTTTAAGGGGGTGCGGCCCGCTGGAAGGCGTTGCCCCTTTAAGACGGGGGGGCGTTCCCGCCGCGGCGTTACCCCTTTAAGGAGGATGTGGTCCCCACTCTGGCGTTTCCCGTTTAAGGGGGTCCCGCATGCGCCCCCCTCCTCCCCCCCCCAATAAACGCGATGTGAATCGCTGCCTGTGACGTCATTCTGCTTCTTGGGGGGGGGGTGGGAGGAGCCAGAAACGTCATCAGAGGGCCAGCCTTGGCGGAGCTCTCACCGTGACGTCACTTCCGCGCGCTGCCCCGGATGTTGTTGCCGCGGCCGCGGCCGCAGGACGGGCACGGACGCGGTGCGGCTCCGGATCCCCCCCGACAACCGCGCACCGGCCAGCCAGGGGGGCGCGGCGTGACGTCAGCACGGTGACGTAACAGCAGCCCCCCGCTTCCCCGGCTTGGGGGGGCGGCGGCTAAACCCCCCCCCAAAGCCCCCAGCCCCCCCCGAGACCCCGCCCCGACATGGCGGCCTCGCCTGGGGGCGGGGCCTCGCCGGGGGGCGGGACCGGCTCCGGGGGCGGGGCCGCGCTGGAGGAGGAGTGCGAGGTTGTGCGCGTGCGCGTCAAGGTGAGCGGCGGGGCGTGGATATGGGCGGGGCATAGTAGGGGCGTGGTTGTAATTAAAGGTCGCGGGCGGGGTTAAAAGGTGGGGTCACGCAGGCTCCGGCAGCCAATCAGCTCCGGGGGGCGTGTCCTTGGTGTTGCCCCCGCCCCCGGGTGTGGCACCGGCGGGAAATTTTCCCGCCTCTCGGGTCACGTGGGGGCCCGGCGGCCAATCAGCGGCGCGGGAGGTGCGAGGCGGTGCCGTGGTGAGGGGAAAGCGCCGCCATGTTGGGTCGTCGTGAGGGGCCGGGGTCTCTGGGAGCCCCCGGGAGTTTCCGGGACCCCCGGGATCCTCTGAGACCGTCCGGAGATCTCCCCGGGACCCTCTGAGACACCCCCGGGATCCTCTGGGAACCCCCCGGGATCTCCCCGGGACCCTCTGGGACCCCCCGGGTCACCCCCGACCTCCTCCCGCAGAAGAACGAGGGGCAGCAGCCGCCCGAGTTCCGCTCGTTCGCCGTGGACCCGCAGATCACCTCCCTGGACGTGCTGCAGCACATCCTGGCCCGCGCCTTCGACCTGCAGGGGTGAGCGGGACCCCCCGGTTCCCCCCTCCAGGCACACCTGGGACCCCCCCCCCCCCTCAAGAGCACCCAGGTGACCTCACCTGTCCCCCCTCAGGAAGAAAAGTTTTGTCCTGAGCTTCGCGGCGCGGGACGGGCAGGGCCAGGACACGTTTGTGCCTCTGCTGAGCGATGGTGACCTGGCCAACGCCTTCACCTGCGCCCGGCCCACCCTGAGGCTGCGCCTGGATGTCAGGAACCCCCCTGACAGTGAGTGACACGCCTAGGACACACCTGGGGTACACCTGTGTGCAGGAGACACATGTGGGACACACCTGGGATACACCTAGGTGGGAGAAATCACCTGACATATGCCTCCGTTACACCTGGGACACACCTGGGTGGCGGGGACACACCTGGAATACACCTCGGGAGGGAAAACACACCTGGGACGTACCTAGGGTTGTCACAGACATACCTGAGACACACCCAGGACACAACTGGGCCCAGAGAGACACACCTGGAACACATCTGGGTGGGTGGGGACACATCTGGGGACGCACACCTGGGACACTCGTGTCTTTTGGGTGGACGTCAGGACGTGGTGGGTGCCCAGGGGAGGGTCCCACTGGAGCTCAGGTGTGCGAGGTGGGGCTCAGAGAGCTCTCAGCTACCTGTGGCTCAGGTGTGCCATCCCCAGGCCCGCTGCTGGAGGACTGGGACATCATCAGCCCGCGGGAGGTGGCGGCGGCCGAGCCGGTCCCCGAGCGCCGCTCGCTGCTGGCGGCTGCCCTGCCCTTCACCCAGGCCCTGCTGGCACAGGTGAGCACACCTGGCACAGGTGAGGCACACCTGGGGCGCCCCAACCTGCTGGAAGCTCACAGAGAGCTCGTGCTGCATCCCAGTGCCTTCCCAGTGCCACCAGTTCCGTTCCCACAGGTGGGCCGGACGCTGGCGCGGGCACAGGCGGCCCTGGCGTGGCCCGAGGGGACCCCGGCGGTGTCCCCGCCCCCTCCCCCGCCCCCGCCCTGCGCCCCCCTGAGCGACGCCGACCTGAGGTCGTACCTGGGCCCAGGTGGGCGCCTGCTGCGGCCCCAGGAGCTGCGGCTGCACGTCTTCCACGGCGGCGTCGAGCCCGGCCTGCGCAAGGTGAGAGCCCGGACACGCCTTGGGACACACCTGGGACACACCTGGGGGGGTTTTGATCACACCTGAGACGCACCTGGAGCTCTCTGACCTTCCTTGAGCTACATTTGGGACACACCTGGGGATTGTGGCCTTACCTGGGATACAGTTGGGGGGGGTTTGATCACACCTGGGGTCCTCTGAGCCACACCTTGGGGGTTCTCTGACCTCTCCTGAGTGCCACCTGGAGGTGGTGATTACATCTAAATCTCACCTTGAGGGTTCTCACCTTGCCTGAATTACACTTGGTGGTTTCTGCCACCTCAGCCACACCTGGGGGTCCTCAGATCCATCCTGATCAACACCTGAGAGGTCTCTGACACACCTGGGGTCATCCTCGATCCTTTCTGAGTCTCACTGCCACTTGTACAGGTGGTCTGGCGTTACCTGCTGAACGTGTTCCTGCTGTCTCTCAGCCTCATTCCCCCCCGTACAGGTGGTCTGGCATTACCTGCTCTCACCTGTCCCATTCCCCCCCGTACAGGTGGTGTGGCGTTACCTGCTGAACGTGTTCCCCTCGGGCCTGACGGGCCAGGAGCGCCTGTCCCACCTGCGCCTCAAGGCGGCCGAGTACTCCTCTCTGAAGGTGGCCCTGGCCGCCCGCGCCGCGCCGGCCGAGCTGGCGCAGGTGGCGGCCGCCGTGCGCAAGGACGTGGTGCGCACCGACCGCGCCCACCCGTACTTCGGCGGCCCCGAGGAGGGCCACCCTCACCTGGCCGCGCTGCAGGCGCTGCTCACCACCTTCGCCCTGGGCCACCCGCGCCTCTCCTACTGCCAGGGCATGTCGGACGTGGCGGCGCCGCTGCTGGCCGTGCTGGACGACGAGGCGCAGGCCTTCCTGTGCTTCTGCTCGCTGATGCGCCGCCTGGCCCCGCGCTTCCGGCCCGGCGGCCGCGGGCTGGCCCGCGCCTTCGGCCACCTGCGCCGCCTGCTGCGCCGCGCCGACCCCGCCTTCTGGGCTTTCCTGGCCGCCCGCGGCGCCCACGACCTGCTCTTCTGCTACCGCTGGCTGCTGCTGGAGCTCAAGCGCGAGTTCGTCTTCGACGACGCCCTCAAGGTGCTGGAGATCACCTGGAGCTCGCTGCCCCCCGCGCCGCCGCCGCCCCCCGAGGGCGTCCCGCTGCTGGGAGCCCCCCTGGGCGCTCGCCGGGCCGGGAGGGGGCTGAGGGAGCGCCGCGGGCTGAGGCCGAGGCCGCCCCGCAGGAGGAGGAGGAGGAGGAGGAGGGAGGAAGAGGAGGAAGATGGAGGTGCTGGAGGGGTCGCGGAGGCTCCTGAAGGGTCTGGTGCTGGCTTTGGGGGTCTCAAGGGTTCCAGCGATGGTCCTGAGGATCCCAAGAGCTCCAGTGACATCCCGGACGGTCCCAGAGTCTTAAGTGACATCCCGGATGGTCCCAAGGGCTCCAGTGGCATCCCGGATGGTCCCAGAGTCTCCAGTGACGTCCCGGATGGTCCCAAGGGCTCCAGTGACGTCCCAGGTGGTCCCAAGGGCTCCAGTGACGTCCAAGGTGGTCCCAAGGGCTCCAGCGACATCCCGGATGGTCCCAAGGGCTCCAGCGACATCCCAGGTGGTCCCAAGGGCTCCAGCGACATCCCGGATGGTCCCAATGGCTCCAGCGGTAGCCCTGGGGGTGTCGAGGCTTCCAGTGATGGCCCAGAGGTTCCCAAGAGCTCCCGAGATGTCCCCAACAGTCCCAAGAGCTCCAGCGATGTCTTTGAGAGTCCCAGGAGTTTCAGCCACGTTCCAGAAGGTTCTAAGGACATCCAGGAGGGTCCCAGGGACAGCCAGGGGGGTCTCAAGAGCTTTAAAAACGTTCAGGAAGGTCCTGAGAGCCCCAGCGATGTCCCCAAAGGTCCCAGGAGCTCCGGGAAGGTCCAAGGGAGACCCCCCAGGGACGCTGGAGAAGGCCCCGAGGGCCCCAGGAAGGTGGAGGAAGGCACCGACGCCCTGGAGATGGAGCAGAGACCCCAGAGCCTCTGCTGGGGGGCTGGGGGAGACCCCAGAGAGGGACGTGACGCAAGAGAAGCACGAGACGACCCCGGAAAAGGACGAGATGACCCCAAAGAGGGATTTGACGACCCAGGAGAAGGACGAGATGACCCTGGGACGGATCACGATGACCCCAGAAAGGTTCACGATGACCTCGGAGAAGGACACAGCTTGGGAGAAGGGCACAACAGCCCCAGGGATGACCACCGTGACCCCAAGGATGACCACCGTGACCCCAAGGATGACCATCGTGACCCCAAGGATGACCACCGTGACCCCAAGGATGACCACGATGACCCCAAGGATGACCACGATGACCCCAAGGAAGGACGTGATGACCCCAGACATGGCCACAACGACCCCAAGGACAGCCACGACGACCTCCAGGACGGCCACCACCACCCCAACACCCTCAAGACCAACCCAACCACCCCCGACGACCCTTGGGGCGGCCGTTGGGCTTGGGAAGACCCTTCCTCCTCCTCCTCGTCCTCCTCCTCGTGCTCCTCCTCCTCGGACGAGGAGGTGACGGTGGAGGACGACGGCGCTCCGCTGCCGCCGCCCGAGGAGCTGGGCCAGGGGAACCCCTTCCTGCTCTTCGTGTGCCTGGCCATGCTGCTGGAGCAGCGCGACGCCGTCATGGCGCGCGCCGGCGACTACAACGAGGTGGCCATGCACTTCGACCGCCTGGTGCGCCGCCACAGCCTGCCCCGCGTCCTGCGCCGCGCCAAGGCGCTCTTCGCCAGGTACCTGGAGGGCTGGGGGGGCTCCGCGCCCCAGGTGGGACCCCCCTCGGGGTAGGGGGGGCGCGGGGACAGGGTGGGGGCTCCACGGGGGTTCTCCCTGGGGACCCCTGGGTCATTGGAGTGCTGTGGGACAACGTGGTGACCCCGTAGAACATCTCAAGGAGGTCCTGATGTCACCCTGGGGACCCTCTGGTCACTGTCAGGGTTTGTAGGACAATGTGGGGACACCTTAAAACATCTCAAAGAGGTCCTGAGGTCACCATGGGGACCCTCTGGTCACTGTCAGGGTTTGTAGGACAATGTGGGGACACCTTAAAACATCTCAAAGAGGTCCTGAGGTCACCCTGGGAACCCTCTGGTCACTGTCAGGGTTTGTAGGACAATGTGGTGACCCCGTAGAACATCTCGAAGTCCTGAGGTCACCATGGGGACACTTTGGACACTGTGGGAGTTTATCAAACAATGTGGAGACCCCATAAAATGTTGCCCTGAGGTCACCCTGGGGACCCTCTGGTCATTGTCAGGGTTTGTAGGACAATGCG
Organism: Chamaea fasciata; assembly: GCF_029207755.1. Taxonomy (NCBI): domain Eukaryota; kingdom Metazoa; phylum Chordata; class Aves; order Passeriformes; family Sylviidae; genus Chamaea; species Chamaea fasciata. The sequence goes on along the minus strand of NW_027095172.1, from coordinate 12,487 downwards.
GTGTCCCCATAGAACATCTCAAAGAGATCTTGGAAGTCATTGTGGGGACCTTCTGGTCACTGTCATGGTCTGTAGGACAATGTGGGGACACCTTAAAACATCTCAAAGAGGTCCTGAGGTCACCATGGGGATCCTCTGGTCACTGTCAGGGTTTGTAGGACAATGTGGGGACACCTTAAAACATCTCAAAGAGGTCCTGAGGTCACCCTGGGAACCCTCTGGTCACTGTCAGGGTCTCTAGGACGATGTGGAGACCCCATAGAACATCTCCAGGAGGTCTTGGGGTTACCTTGGGGACCCTCTGGTCACTGTCAGGGTCTGTCGGACAAGGTGGGGACATCATAAAACATCCCCCTGAGGTCACCATTGGGATCCCTTGGTCACTTGGAGATCCGTAGGACATCATGGAGACCCCGTAGAACATCTCAGAGAGATCTTGAGGTCACCCTGGGGACCCTCGGGTCACTGTCAGGGTCAGCAGGACAACGTGGGGACACCTTAAAACATCTCAAAGAGGTCCTGAAGTCATCACGAGGGACTCTAGAGTCACTAGGGGTCTGTAGGGACCATGTGGGGCCACCATAAAACGTCCCCCTGAGGCCACCAAGGGGACCCTTCGGTCACTCAGCGTTTCCATGTCCACGTGGAGACCCCATAAAACATCTCCAGGGACCCCAAAGCCATCACTGGGACTCCCAAGTGGAGCCTGAGAACCTGTGGGACACCTTGGGGACCCCATGGAACATCTCCAGGAGGTCCTGAGGTCACCTTGGGGACACTGAGGTCACTGTCGGGGTCTGTAGGACAAGGTGGGGACACCATAAAACGTCAGCCCGAGGCCACCATGGGGGTCTGTAGGACACTGGGGGGACACAATGGGGACAGGTGGGTCCTTTTGGGGACCCCAGGGCCACCGTGGGGTCAGCAGGGCCCCCCAGACCTCCCCATGAGCCCCCCAGTGACCCCAGAGACCCCTCCCAGTATGAACCAGTACAGCCCAGTGCCTCCCTGCTGGCTTCTGCACCACCCTGGGACATCCCAGTATGAACCAGTACGAACCAGTGCGACATCCCGGCTGGGAACTCCTGGATCTGTGTTGCCTTGGGCTGGACCAGTACGGACCAGTATGGACCAGTATGGAGCTGGGAGCCCAACTGGGAGCCCCACGTGCATCGCCTTGTGCCGGACCAGTGCGGACCAGTATGGACCAGTATGGACCAGTATGGACCAGTGCCTTGCCATGGCCTTTAGCCATCCCAGCACGCACCAGTATGGACCAGTACGGACCGGCAGCCAAACTGGGAGCTCTTCACCGGCGTGGCCTTGCGTCCTCCCAGCATGGACCAGTACGGACCAGTACAAACCAGTCCAAACCAGTCCAGAGCTCGCCCAGGATCTCTTCACCCGCGTGGCCTTGCGTCCTCCCAGTACGGACCAGTACAGACCAGTATGGACCGGTAGGGTGCCCCCAGGGCCCTGTTGATGCCCATAGGCCTTCTCCCAGTATGGACCAGTACAAACCAGTTCCTGCCCCCCACCCTGGGTGCCTTCTCCCCTCCCCCCCCCTTATTTATTGCCCCTCCCCCCCACCCGGGGGGGTCCCGGGGGGTCCCAGAGGTGCCGGAACCGCCAATAAACGATGCCTGGTACTGGTGTGGCTCCCAGTATGGACTGGGAGGGACTGGGAGGGGGCTGGGAGCTCCCAGTATGGACTGGGAAGGAATCAGGGGCTCCCAGTATGAACTGGGAAGGAATTGGGAGCTCCCAGTATAAACTGGAAAGGAACTGGGGGCTCCCAGTATGAACTGGGAAGGAATTGGGGGCTCCCAGTATAAACTGGGAAGGAATTGGGGGCTCCCAGTATGAACTGGGAAGGAATCGGGGGCTCCCAGTATGAACTGGGAAGGAATTGGGGGCGCCCAGTATGAACTGGGAAGGAATTGGGGGCTCCCAGTATGGACTGGGAGCACGTTGAAAGTTCCCAGTATGGACTGGGAAGGAATGTATTATTCCCAGTATGAACTGGGATGTGGTTGAGTTGTCCCAGTATGGACTGGGAGGGAGGTGAAAGTTCCCAGTACGGACTGGGAAGGAACTGGGGGCTCCCAGTGTGGACTGGGAAGGGGTTTCCCATTCCCAGTATGAACTGGGGAGTTCCCAGTACGAACTGGGAGGGTGTGGGCAGGGGCGGGGCCAGGACTGGGATTTTCCCCAGTGTTCCCAGTTTGGCTCCCAGTGCTGGCTGAGGGTTCCCAGTTCCCCCAGTCCCTCCCAGTCCCCCCCAGTCCCTCCCAGTCCCCCCCAGTTCCCCCCAGTCCCTCCTAGTCCCCCCCAGTCCCCCCCAGTCCCTCCCAGTTCCTCCCAGTCCCCCCAGTTCCCCTCCCAGTCCGGAGGTGACGTCCCCGCCACCTTTGGGTGCTTCCGGCCGGAAGAGGCCTCGGGGGCACCCAGAGCTTTTGGGGTGGGGAGGGTCCGGGGTGGTTTTTGGGGGTCCCGGGGCAGTTTCGGGGGTCCCGGGGCAGTTTTGGTGGTCCCAGGGTGGTTTTTGGGGTTCCCGGGGCAGTTTTTTTGGGGGTTTCCTGGGATTTTGGGGGTCCCAGAGTCGGGGATGAGCCGTGGGGGGCGGCAGGGGGGCGACAACGTCCCCTCGGAGCTGCTGGAGGAGCAGGAGAACCTGCGGATCTTCGAGCTGCTGGGCAGGAAATGCGTGGTGAGGGACTGGGGGAACTGGGGGGGAACTGGGAGGGACTGGGAAGGGGAACCGGGGGGGGTTGGGGAGGTTTGAGGGGCTTTGGGGGGGATTTGGGGGGATTTATGGGGGATTTGAGGGGGTTTTGGGGAGCTGTGGGATGAATTTTGGGGTCCCCGGGATGGATTTTGGGGTGTGTGGGAGGATTTTGGGATGGTCTCGGGGGGTTTTGGGGTCCCCGGGTTGGATTTTGGGGTCCCCAGGATGGATTTTGGGGTCTCTGGGGGGTTTTCGGGGTGATCTCAGGGGCATTTGGGGGGCTGTGGAATGGATTTTGGGGTCCCCGGGTTGGATTTTGGGGTCCCCAGGATGGATTTTGGGGTCTCTGGGGGGTTTTCGGGGTGATCTCAGGGGCATTTGGGGGGCTGTGGAATGGATTTTGGGGTCCCCAGGATGGATTTTGGAGTGTGTGGGAGGTTTTTGGGGTGGTCTCGGGGGGATTTTGGGTTCTCTGGGGGGTTTTGGGCTCCCCGGGATGGATTTTGGGGTCCCCAGGATGGATTTTGGGGTGTGTGGGAGGATTTTGGGGTGGTCTCGGGGGGATTTTGGGGTCTCTGGGAGGTTTTGGGGTCCCCGGGATGGATTTTGGGGTCTCTGGGGGGTTTTTGGGGTGGTCTCGGGGGGTTTTGGGGTCCCCGGGTTGGATTTTGGGGTCTCTGGGAGGTTTCTGGGGTGGTCTCGGGGGGATTTTGGGGTCTCTGGGACAGATTTTAGGATGCCGGGTGTCCCACCCCGCCGTGTCCCCGCAGACCCTGGTGACAGCCGTGGTCCAGCTGGTGGTGGCCGAGCCCGGGGGTGTCCCGGGGGGTCCCGGGGGGGTCCCGGGGGGCTCCTGGAACCTGCGGGGCTGCGGCGTCGCCTGCCTGGTGCGGGACAGCCCCCGGCGCTCCTACTTCATCCGCATCTTCCGCCTGCCCGTGAGTCTGGGGGGGCCCCGAAATCCCCGGGGGTCCCCGAAATCCTGGGGGGGGGGTCCCCAAAATCCCCGGGGGTCCCCAAAATCCTGGGGGGGGGTCCCCAAAATCTTGGGGGGGTCTCTAAGTCATGAGGAGGGTCCCCAAATCCCAGTGGGCCGTGCCAAAGGCTGGGCAAGTCCCCAGATTTTGGGGTGGGGGGCTCCTGGGGGGTTTGGGGGGCTCCTGGGGGGTCTCTTGGGGGTTTGGGGGGTCCCCGGGAGGGTCCCTGACCCCAATTCCCCCTCCCCCCAGGCCGGGGTGCTGTGGTGGGAGCAGGAGCTGCAGGGGGGGATGGGCTACAAGACCCCCACCCCCTTTTTCCACACCTTCATCAGCCACGTGAGTGGGCGGGGCCCGACATGGGTGTGGTCGGTGGGTGATTTCAGTGGGTGGGGCTGGGTCGGGTGGGAGGAGCCGTTTTAGGGGTGCGGGAAAAGGGGAGGGGCCAAGGGAACGTGGGTGTTATGGGAAGGGTCAAATTGTGTCGGGGGCGTGGTCTAGATCAAGTGGGTGTGACCAGGAACTATGGGCGTGGTCAACCTAATGTGGGGGTGACCTGTGCACAATGTATGGGCATAACCATATATGGAAAGTGGGTGTGTCTGACACTGGGTGTGGCCTTTGATAAGCAAGTCACGTGGCATGGCCATGTAAGGGGAAGTGGGCGTGGCTGTGATCTTTGATGGGTGGGGCCAATAGGCCCATTAAGGGAAAGTGGGTGTGGTTTGCTGTAAGTGGGCATGGCCTGGCTGCCCATGGCCGCTCCTGATTGGCTCAGGAGGGGTGGGCGGGGCTGAACTTCGCATCCGAGGCCGAGGCGGCGACGTTTGAGGAGCGCGTCCAGGAGAGGCTGAGGCGGCGGCAGCAGCGGGCAGGTGAGAGATCCTCCCCAAAACACACCTGGGGACCCTCAAAACACACCTGGGGACCCTCAAAATACACCTGAGGACCCCAAAATACACCTGGGGACCCCAAAATACACCTGGGGACCCTGAAATACACCTGGGGACCCTCAAAATACACCTGGGGACCCTGAAATACACCTGGGGACCCTCAAAATACACCTGGGGACCCCAAAACACACCTGGGGACCCCAAAATACACCTGGGGACCCTGAAATACACCTGGGGACCCCAAAATGTGCCTGGGGACCCTCAAAATACACCTGAGGACCCCAAAACACACCTGGGGACCCCAAAATATACCTGGGGACCCTCAAATACACCTGGGGACCCCAAAATACACCTGGGGACCCCAAAATGTACCTGGGGACCCTCAAAATACACCTGAGGACCCCAAAATACACCTGGGGACCCCAAAATACACCTGGGGACCTCAAAATACACCTGGGGACCCCAAAATGTACCTGGGGACCCTCAAAATACACCTGAGGACCCCAAAATACACCTGGGGACCCCAAAATACACCTGGGGACCCCAAAATATACCTGGGGACCCTCAAATACACCTGGGGACCCCAAAATACACCTGGGGACCCCAAAATGTACCTGGGGACCCCAAGACACACCTGGGGCCCCCAAAATACACCTGAGGACCCCAAAATACACCTGAGGACCCCAAAACACACCTGAGGACCCCAAAATACACCTGGGGACCCTGAAAATGTACCTGGGGACCCCAAAATACACCTGGGGACCCTTAAAATCCACCTGGGGACCCCAAAATATACCTGGGGACCCTCAAAATACACCTGGGGACCCCAAGACACACCTGGGGCCCCCAAAATACACCTGAGGACCCCAAAACACACCTGAGGACCCCAGAATACACCTGGGGACCCCAAAACACACCTGGGGACCCTCAAAATGTACCTGAGATCCCCTAAAAATCCAGTGAACTCCCCCGAAATACACCTGGGGACCCCCAAAAGGCACCTGGGGACCCCCAAAAATCCAATGAAATGCCCCAAAGTGCACCTGGGACACCCCAAAATACACCTGGGACACCCCAAAATACACCGTGGAGCCCCCAAAACGGATCAGAACCTTCCAAATCCCCTTGGAATGCCCCAAATCCACCGGGACCCCCCCCAAAAAAAATCTCCCGGGACCCCCAACCCCCCCTGACCCCCCTTTTTCTCCCCCCACAGAGAAGCAGCCGCTGCCCCCTCCCCCACCCCCCGGCCAAGGTGAGTCCCGACCCCCCCCCCGGGGGGATTTGGGGGTCACTGGGGGGGTCCCAACCCCCTCCTGACCCTCCCTGTGCCCCCCCAGAGCGTCGGGGGAGCCTCCCCAGGACCCCCAACCCTGATGGTGAGTGGGGTGGGGTGGGGTCCTGCCCCATTTTTGGGGGGTCCCGCCCCATTTTGGGGGGGTCCTGCCCCGTTTTGGGGGGTCCTGCCCCATTTTGGGGGGGTCCCGCCCCATTTTTGGGGGGTCCTACCCCGTTTTGGGGGGTCCTGCCCCATTTTTGGGGGGCTTGGAGAGGGCCCAGAAGGGAATTCTAGGGTAATTTTGGGGTCTCTCGGTGGATTTTGGGGTCCCTGGGGTAATTTTGGGGTCTCTGGGGTGAGTTTGGGGTCTCTGGGGTGATTTTGGGGTCTCTGGGGTGGGTTTTGGGGTCCCTGGGGTGATTTTGGGGTCTCTGGGGTAATTTTGGGGTCTCTGGGGTGAGTTTGGGGTCTCTGGGGTGATTTTGAGGTCTCTGGGGAGGATTTTGGGGTCCCTGGGGTGGGTTTTGGGGTCTCTGGGGTGAGTTTTGGGGTCTCTGGGGTGGTTTTGGGGTCTCTGGGTGGATTTTGGGGTCTCTGGGGTGGGTTTTGGGGTCCCTGGGGTGAGTTTGGGGTCCCTGGGGTGGGTTTGGGGTCCCTGGGGTAATTTTGGGGTCTCTGGGGAGGATTTTGGGGTCCCTGGGGTGAGTTTGGGGTCTCTGGGGTGGTTTTGGGGTCTCTGGGGTGGATTTTGGGGTCTCTGGGGTGATTTTGGGGTCTCTGGGTGGATTTTGGGGTCTCTGGGGTGGGTTTTGGGGTCCCTGGGGTGAGTTTGGGGTCCCTGGGGTGGGTTTGGGGTCCCTGGGGTAATTTTGGGGTCTCTGGGGAGGATTTTGGGGTCCCTGGGGTGAGTTTGGGGTCTCTGGGGTGATTTTAGGGTCCCTGGGGTGATTTTAGGGTCCCTGGGGTGATTTTGGGGTCCCTGGGGTGGGTTTTTCTGTTCTGCCCCACACTTGGGGGTCCCGTAAGGATTTTTTCTTTTTAACCCCTTCCTCCCCGCCAGGTCCCCCCGTCCCCACCGTGCCCATCCCCAACCCCGACATCACCCCCAGCCGGTACCGGGGGCTGCCCAGCCCCCCCGCCGGCCCCTCCCCCACCCCGGGACCCCCCCCCCGGGCCCGGGGCCCCCCCCGGGGAGCACAGGAAGGGGGGAGGACGCAAGAAAATCTCCAAGGCCGATATCGGGGCCCCCTCCGGCTTCAAGTGGGTCTGGGGGGGATTTGGGGTCTGGGGGGGGTTTGGGGTCTGGGGGATTTGGGGTCTGGGGGGGATTTGGGGTCTGGGGGGGGATTTGGGGTCTGGGGGCGGTTTGGGGTCTGGGGGGGGATTTGGGGTCTGGGGGCGGTTTGGGGTCTGGGGGGGGATTTGGGGTCTGGGGGGGGTTTGGGGTCTGGGGGGGTCAAAGAGGGGATTTGGGGTTTGGGGGCATTTCTTGGGAGGATTTTGGGGTCTCTGGGGTCTGGGAGGGAGTTTGGGGGAAGCTCTTGGGGGGATTTTGGGGTCGGGGGGGTTTTAAGGTGTTTTTTTTGGGGGGGGAGTCTTTGGGGAGGTTTGGGGGTCTGTGGGGCAGGAGGGGTTATGGGGTGCAGGGGGTGTGTGGGGCTGGGGGCTCTCTGGGGTTTGGGGTCTCAGTGGGGTCTCAGTGGGGTCTCTCTGGGTCACGGGGGGGGTCACGGGGGCGGGGTCTGACCTCTCTCCCCTCCCCCCCAGGCACGTGGGTCACATCGGGTGGGACCCCAACGGTGGCTTCGATGTAGGTGACCCCTCCCCCGCCGTGCCCCCCCGCCGGGGGGTGACACTGACCCGCAGGGGTGACAGCGCCCCGCCGGGGGGTGACACTGACCCACAGGGGTGACAACGCCCCGCCGGGGGGTGACACTGACCCGCAGGGGTGACATCGCCCTGCCGGGGGGTGACACTGACCCACAGGGGTGACATCGCCCCGCCGGGGGGTGACACTGACCCGTAGGGGTGACATCGCCCCGCCGGGGGGCGACACTGACCCATAGGGGTGACATCGCCCCGCCGGGGGGCGACACTGACCCGCAGGGGTGACATCGCCCCGCCGGGGGGTGACACTGACCCGCAGGGGTGACAACGCCTCGCCGGGGGGTGACACTGACCCCTAGGGGTGACAGCGCCCTGCCGGGGGGTGACACTGACCCATAGGGGTGACATCGCCCTGCCGGGGGGTGACACTGACCCATAGGGGTGACAGCGCCCCGCCGGGGGGTGACACTGACCCATAGGGGTGACATCGCCCTGCCGGGGGGGTGACACTGACCCGTAGGGGTGACAGCGCCCCGCCGGGGGGTGACACTGACCCATAGGGGTGACATCGCCCTGCCGGGGGGTGACACTGACCCGTAGGGGTGACAGCGCCCTGCCGGGGGGTGACACTGACCCATAGGGGTGACAGCGCCCCACTGTGGGGTGACGGTGACCCGCAGGGGTGACAACGCCCCGCCGGGGGGTGACACTGACCCATAGGGGTGACAGCGCCCCACTGTGGGGTGACACTGACCCGCAGGGGTGACAGCGCCCCGCCGGGGGGTGACACTGACCCATAGGGGTGACAACGCCCCGCCGGGGGGCGACACTGACCCATAGGGGTGACATCGCCCCGCCGGGGGGTGACACTGACCCGTAGGGGTGACATCGCCCCGCCGGGGGGCGACACTGACCCGCAGGGGTGACATCGCCCCGCCGGGGGGGTGACACTGACCCGCAGGGGTGACAGCGCCCCGCCGGGGGGTGACACTGACCCACAGGGGTGACAGCGCCCCGCCGGGGGGTGACGGTGTCCCCGCGGCGTGTGACAGGCCTGTCCCCTGTGTCCCCCGTCCCCAGCTGGCGGCCCTGGACCCGGCGCTGCGGTCCCTCTTCGCCCAGGCCGGGGTCAGCGAGCGCCATTTGGCCGACGCCGAGACCTCGCGGCTGATCCACGACTTCATCGAGCGCCAGGGCGGGCTGCAGGCCGTGCGCCGCGAGATGGGGCAGCAGGGTGCGGCACCTGGGGCACCTGGGGGGCACCTGGGGACACCTGGGGTCACCTGGGGACACCTGGGGGACACCTGGGACACCTGGGACACCTGGGACACCTGGGGGGCACCTGGGACACCTGGGACACCTGGGACACCTGGGACACCTGGGGGACACCTGGGACACCTGGGGGGCACCTGGGGACACCTGGGGGGCACCTGGGACACCTGGGGTCACCTGGAGACACCGGGGGGGCATGTGGGGGGCACCTGGGGACACCTGGGACACTTGGGGTCACCTGGGGACACCTGGGACACCTGGGGGGCACCTGGGACACCTGGGGGGCACCTGGGACACCTGGGACACCTGGGACACCTGGGACACCTGGGGGGCACCTGGGACACCTGGGACACCTGGGGTGCACCTGGGAGGAACCTGGGAGGGAACTGGGGGGCAACTGGGGGGCACCTGAGGACACCTGGGGGCACCTGGGGACACCTGGGGGGCACCTGGGAGGAACCTGGGAGGGAGCTGGGGGGCACCTGGAGGTGCCAGGTGGGGCGGGGGGACACCCAGGGACACCTGAAGGGGTCTGGGGGCACCTGGAGGTGCCGGGGGGGGGTTCTGGGGTCACCTGGGGGGGTCACGGGGCACCCCCGGGGGTCTCTGTGCCCCCTCTGACCCCTCCCCCTCCTCTCTCTCTCTCTCTCTCTCCTCCCCCAGGGCCGCCCCCTCCCCCCCCAGGCCGTGGGACCCCCGCCCCTCCCCCCGCCCCTCCCCCCCGCCCCTCCCCCCCTCCTCCGGCCGCTCCCGCTCGGGGCTCCCCGCCCCTCCCCCACCCCGCCCCGGCCCTTCCCCTCCCCCTGCCCCTCCCCCTCCTCGAGGCCACGCCCCTCCCCCACGAGGCCCCGCCCCCTCCGGAGCGGCCGCTCCTCCCCCTCCCCCCCCTCCGCCGCCCCCTCCCCCCCCCGGGGGAGCCCCCCCCACTCCCCCCTCGGGCCGGGGGGCGCTGCTGGACCAGATCCGCCAGGGGGTGACGCTCAACAAGGTCCGGGGGGACCCCAAAAATGGGGGGGGAGGGGGCTGGGACCCCAAAAACGGGGGTGGGACCCCGAAAATGGGTGAAGGGAGCCCAAAGAGGGGGGGTGGGACCCCAAAATCAGGGGTGGGGTCCTAAAAAGGGGGGGAGGGACCCCAAAGAGGGAAGTGGGACCCCCATGAAGAGGAGGTGGAACCATCGGGGGGGGCTGGGACCCCAAAAAGGGGGGTTGGACCTAAAAAAGGGGGGGTGGGACCCCCAAAATGGGAGGGAGGGACCCCCAAAAATTGGAGGTGGGACCCTTGGGAGGGGCTGGGACCCCAAAAAGGGGCTGAGACCCCACAAAGGGTCTCACAGGGGGGCTCCCCTGACCTCGGGAGGTGTCTGTGGGGGAGGGGCGGGGGTCTCCAGGTCCTGCCTGACCCCGCCCCCCCCCGTGGCCCCCTCCCCCAGACCCCTGAGACCCCCGAGGTGGGCGCGGGCCCCGGCGCGGGGGGGCTCGTGGGGGCCCTCATGGACGTGATGCAGAAACGGAGCCGAGTCATCCATTCCTCGGGTGAGACCCCCCAAAAAAACCCCCCCAAAACCCCCCTAAGAACCCCCAACCCCCCCAACGACACCCCCAAAGGAACCGAACCCCAAAAAATGCCCCAAAATCTTCCCAAGACCCTCCAAAAATAACCTGAGCCCCCCAAACCCCCCCAAAAAAACCCTTGAGCTCCCAAAGACCCCCAAAACCCCCCTTGATCCCCCAAAAATGCCTTCAAGACCCCCCCGAGTCCCCCAAAAGACCCCCCTGAGCCCTGCAAGACCCCCCCAAGACCCCCCTGAGCCCCCCCAAAACCCCCCAAGACCCCCCTGAGCCCCCAAAGACCCCCTGAGCCCCCCAAAGACCCCCCCCAAGACCCCCCTGAGCCCCCCATTTTTTACCCCCCCAGATGAAGGTGCTGCCAGCGAGGAGGAGGAGGATGATGATGAATGGGATGATTGAGCCCCCCCCAAAACACCCCCAGACCCAAATTGTGCCCCCCTCCCCCACCCCTCAAATCCCCTCCGGCCCCCCCAGCCCCGCCCCCAGCTCGAGGGGGGAGGGGCAGCGGTTTTTTCCCCTCCCCCACCCCGATTTCCCAGCCCCGAAAAAAGCCAAATAAACGCCGGAGTCACGTGACCTGGTTCATCAATTAATTACCGTTTAATGAGCCTGGCTCCGGGAGGGGATCCCGGCGCCCACAGCGGCTCCGATCCGGGAAAACCGCGGGGAAAATGAGGAAAAACCAGGAAAAACCGGCGGATTTCGGGTCCGCCGCGGTGCGCGGGGGCTGCCGGGAGCGATATGCAAATGAGGCAGCGCCGCGGCCAATGGGAATCGGCCGATTTGCGCCTCTATGTAAATGAGGCTTCGCGGGTGCTGCTGGGAGCGGTATGCAAATAAAACGGACGGCGCGACCAATGGCGGGATCAGATAGTATGCAAATGAGGGCGGGCGGGAAGTTGTCAGCATGCAAATAAATCACGGCGCCAGCCAATGGGGAGGCGCGCAGCCGGGTGTCAGTATGCAAATCAGCTTTCGCGGCGGCCAATGAGCGCCGGGCGCGGGGCGGAGGAAGCCCCGCCCCTCCCGCGCTGCCCGCCGGGCGGAAGCGGCGCCGGGAGAAAAAAAAAAAAAAAAAAAGGGAAAAGGCGGAAAAAGGCAAAAAAAAAGCGGCGGCGGCTGAAAATGGCGGAAAATTTAAAAGGTGGCGCGAGCGGGGCGGGCCCGCGGGGTCTCCGAGGGGCCCTGAGGGGAACAGCAGGGGCCGGGGGCGCGCCCAGGCGAGCACGCGCCTCCCGCGCGCGGCCGTTGGCGCCTGAGGGAGCGGGGGGGGGGGGGGGGCGGAAAGTGGCGGGAACGCGCGTGGGGAAGGGGGGGGAGGGGAGCGTGTGAGGGGAGGGGGGCTCCGTCCTGTCCTGTCCCCGGATCCCCTCAGTGTCCTCCCCCCCCCCCCTCCGTGTTGTCGCTGTCGTGCGGTCGCGACAGCGCCGGCGGTTCCGGCCGCGCCTGTGGGGCCGTTGGGGGGGGGGGAGGGGGGGGGAGGGGGCTGTGCTGTCCCCAGATGTCCCCAACGCCCCTCACCTCATCCCCCGCTGTGTCCCCACCCTCGGGGTGACACCCGCAGGGCGCTCCGTGTATCGCCTGTCGCGACAGCGCCGGCGGTTCCGGCCGGGCGGGCGGGCCGGGCCGGGGTGAGGAGGGGGTTGTACCGTCTCCTGACGACCCTCCCCGCCGGGTGACGCCGCAGAGTGCTCCGTGTGCTGCCTGTCGTCGTGGTCGCGACTGCAGGACCTGTGCCGCCTGCAGCGCGTGCGGTGCCGCGCCCTCGGCGTCACCCGCCGCAACCTCGGCGACTTCGAGGTGGAGCTGCTGTGCGACTACCGGCGAGTGCGGGTGAGGGGGGACACGGGACCCCCAGAGACAGCGGGAACCCAGCCGGGACCCCCAGCCTGGGACCCCCGAACCCGGAACTGAGCCGGGACCCCCACACTGGGACCCCC
>NW_027095171.1:0-31476 GCF_029207755.1 Chamaea fasciata | reverse complement strand
GCCCTGGGTGTCCCTGGGGGGGCCCTGGCTGTCCCCTAGGTGTCCCTGGGGGTGCCCAGGGTGTCCCTGGGGTGCCCTGGCTGTCCCCTACGTGTCCTTGGGGTGCCCAGGGCGTCCCTGGGGGTGCCCTTGCTGTCCCGTAGGTGTCCCTGGGGGTGCCCTGGGTGTCCCTGAGGTGCCCTGGCTGTCCCCTAGGTGTCCCTGGGGGTGCCCTGGCTGTCCCCTTGGTGTCCCTGGGGTGCCCTGGCTGTCCCCTAGGTGTCCCTGGGGGTGCCCTGGCTGTCCTTGGGGTGCACTCTGTCCCCTTGGTGTCCCTGTGGGTGACCTGAGTGTCCCTGGGGTGCCCTGGGGGTGCCCTGGCTGTCCCTGGGGTGCCATGGCTGTCCTCTTCGTGTCCCTGGGGGTGCCCTGGCTGTCCCCTAGGTGTCCCTGGGGATGCACTGGCTGTCCCCTAGGTGTCCCTGGGGGTGCCCTGGCTGTCCTCTAGGTGTCCCTGGGGGTGCCCTCCCTGTCCCTCGGGGTGCCCTGGCTGTCACCTAGGTGTCCCTGGGGGTGCCCTGGCTGTCTCCTGGGTGTCCCTGGGGGTGCCCTGGGTGTCCCTGGAATGCCCTGGCTGTCCCCTAGGTGTCGCTGGGGGTGCCCTGGCTGTCTCCTAGGTGTCCCTGGGGGGGCCCTGGCTGTCTCCTAGGTGTCCCTTATGATGCCCTGGCTGTCCCTGGGGTTCCCTGGCTGTCCCCTAGGTGTCCCTGGGGGTGCCCAGGGTGTCCCTGGGGTTCCCCGGCTGTCCCCTAGGTGTCCCTGGGGGTGCCCAGGGTGTCCCTGCGGTTCCCTGCATGTCCCCTACGTGTCCCTGGGGGTGCCCTGGCTGTCCCTGGAGTGCCCTGGCTGTCCCCTAGGTCTCCCTGGGGGTGCCCTGGGTGTCCCCTAGGTGTCCCCGGGGGTGCCCTGGCTGTCCCTAGGGTGCCCTTGCTGTGCCCTCGGTGTCCCTGGGGGTTCCCCGGCTGTCCCCTCGGTGTCCCTGTGGGTGCCCAGAGTGTCCCTGGGGGTGCCCTGCCTTTCCTCTAGGTGTCGTTGGGGGTGCCCTGGGTGTCCCTGGGGGTGCCCTGCCTGTCCCCTAGATGTCCCTGGGGGTGCCCTGGGTGTCCCTGGGGTGCCCTGGCTGTCCTCTTGGTGTCCCTGGGGGTGCCCTGTGGGTCCCTGGGGTGCCCTGGGGGTGCCCTGGTGTCCCTGGGGGTGCCCTGGCTTACCCCTTGGGGTCTCTGGGGGTGCCCTGCCTGTCCCCTAGGTGTCCCTGGGGTGCCCTCGCTGTCCCGTCAGTGTCCCTGGGGGTGCCCTGGCTGTCCCTAGGGTGCCCTGGCTGTGCTCTTGGTGTCCCTGGGGGTGCCCTGGCTGTCCCCTAGGTGTCCATGGGGGTGCCCTGGCTGTCCCCTTGGTGTCCCTGGGGGGTGCCCAGGCTGTCCTTGGGGTGCTCTGGCTGTCCCCTTGGTGTCCCTGGGGGTGCCCTGGCTGTCCCCTAGCTGTCCCTAGGGGGTGCCCTTGCTGTCCCTGGGGTGCCCTGGGGGTGCCCTGGCTGTCCCCTAGGTGTCCCTGGGGGTGACCTGTCTGTCCCCTAGGTGTCCCTGGGGGTGCCCTAGCTGTCCCCAGGATGCCCTGGCTGTGCCCTCGGTGTCTCTGGAGGTGCCCTGGCTGTCGCTAGGGTGCCCTGGCTGTCCCCTAGGTGTCCCTGGGGGTGCCCTGCGTGTCCCCTAGGTGTCCTTGGGGGTGCCCTGGCTGTCCCCAGGGTGCCCTGGCTGTGCCCTCGATGTCCCTGGGGGTGCCCTGGTGTCCCTGTGGGTGCTCTGGCTATCCCCTAGGTGTCCCTGGGGGTGCCCTGGCTGTCCCTGGACTGCCCTGGCTGTCCCCTAGGTGTCCCTGGGGGTGCCCTGGCTGTCCCCTAGGTGTCCCTGGGGGTGCCCTTCCTGTCCCCTAGGTGTCCCTGGGGGTGCCCTGGCTATCCCCTAGGTGTCCCTGGAGGTGCCCTGAGTGTCCCTGGGGGTGCCCTCGCTGTCCCTGGGCTGCCCTGGCTGTCCCCTAGGTGTCCCTGGGGTTACCCTGGGTGTCCCTGGGGGTGCACAGGGTGTCACTGGGGTTCCCTGGCTGTCCTGTACGTGTCCCTGGGGGTGCCCTGGAGGTCCCCTAGGTGTCCCTGGGGCTGCACTGGGTGTCCCTGGGGTGCCCTGGCTGTCCCCTAGGTTTCCCTGGGGGTGCCCTGGATGTCCCTGGGGGGGCCCTGCCTGTCCTCTAGGTGTCCCTGGGGGTGCCCTCCCTGTCCCTCTGGGTGCCCTGGCTGTCCCCTCGGTGGCCCTGGGGTGCACTGGCTGTCCCCTAGGTGTCCCTGGGGGTGCCCTGGCTGTCCCTGGGGGAGCCCGTGCTGTCCCTGGGGGTGCCCTTGCTGTCCCCTTCGTGTCCCTGAGGGTGCCCTGGCTGTCCCTGGGGGTGCCCTGGCTATCCCCTAGGTGTCCCTGGGGGTGCCCTGGCTTTCCCCTAGGTGTCCCTGGGGGTGCCCTGAGTGTCCCTGGGGTGCCCTGGCTATGCCCTAGGTGGCCCTGGGGGTGCCCAGGCTGTCCCTAGGGTGCCCTGGCTGTCCCCTTGGTGTCCCTGGGGGTGCCCTGGTTGTCCCTGGGGTGCCCTGGCTATGCCCTACGTGGCCCTGGGCGTGCCCTGCCTGTCCCCTCGGTGTTCCTGGGGGTGCCCTGGCTGTCCCCTCGGTGTCCCTGGGGGTGCCCTGGCTGTCCCCTAGGTGTCCCTGGGGGTGCCCTGCCTGTCCCCTAGGTGTCCCTGGGGGTGCCCTGGGTGTCCCTGGGGATGCCCTGGCTGTCCCCTAGGTGTCCCTGGGAGTGCCCTGTGTGTCCCTGGGGATGCCCTGGCTGTGCCCTAGGTGTCCCTGGGGGTGCCCTGGCTGTCCCTAGGGTGCCCTGGCTGTCCCCTAGGTGTCCCTGGGGGTGCCCAGGATGTCCCTGGGGGTGCCCTTGCTGTCCCGTAGGTGTCCCTGAGGGTTCCTTGGGTGTCCCTGGGGGTGCCCTGGCTGTCCTTGGGATGCTCTGGCTGTCCCCTTGGTGTCTCTGGGGGTGCCCTGGCTGTCCCCTAGCTGTCCCTGGGGGTGCCCTGGCTGTCCCTGGGGTGCCATGGCTGTCCTCTACGTGTCCCTGGGGGTGCCCTGGCTGTCCCCTGGGTGTCCCTGGGGGTGCCCTGCCTGTCCCCTAGGTGTCCTTGGGGGGGCACTGGCTGTCCCCTAGGTGTCCCTGGGGGTGCCATGCCTGTCCCCTAGGTGTCCCTGGGGGTGACCTGCCTGTCCCCTAGGTGTCCCTGGGGGTGCTCTGGCTGTCCCTAGGGTGCCCTGGCTGTGCCCTAGGTGTCCCTGGGGGTGCTCTGCGTGTCCCCTAGGTGTCCTTGGGGGTGCCCTGGCTGTCCCTAGGGTGCCCTGGCTGTCCCAGAGGTGTCCCTGGGGGTGCCCTGGCTGTCCCTAGGGTGCCCTGGCTGTGCCCTCAGTGTCTCTGGGGGTGCCCTGCCTGTCCCCTCGGTGTCCCTGGGGGTGCCCTGGCTGTCCCTAGGGTGCCCTGGCTGTCCCAGAGGTGTCCCTGGGGGTGCCCTGTTGTCCCTCGGGGTGCCCTGGCTGTCCCCTAGGGGTCTCTGGGGGTGCCCTGCCTGTCCCCTAGGTGTCCCTGGGGTTGCCCTGGGTGTCCCTGGGGGGGCCCTGGCTGTCCCCTAGGTGTCCCTGGGGGTGCCCAGGGTGTCCCTGGGGTGCCCTGGCTGTCCCCTACGTGTCCTTGGGGTGCCCAGGGCGTCCCTGGGGGTGCCCTTGCTGTCCCGTAGGTGTCCCTGGGGGTGCCCTGGGTGTCCCTGAGGTGCCCTGGCTGTCCCCTAGGTGTCCCTGGGGGTGCCCTGGCTGTCCCCTTGGTGTCCCTGGGGTGCCCTGGCTGTCCCCTAGGTGTCCCTGGGGGTGCCCTGGCTGTCCTTGGGGTGCTCTCTGTCCCCTTGGTGTCCCTGTGGGTGACCTGAGTGTCCCTGGGGTGCCCTGGGGGTGCCCTGGCTGTCCCTGGAGTGCCATGGCTGTCCTCTTCGTGTCCCTGGGGGTGCCCTGGCTGTCCCCTAGGTGTCCCTGGGGATGCTCTGGCTGTCCCCTAGGTGTCCCTGGGGGTGCCCTGGCTGTCCCCTAGGTGTCCCTGGGGGTGCCCTTCCTGTCATCTAGGTGTCCCTGGGGGTGCCCTGCCTGTCCCCTAGGTGTTCCTGGGGGGGCCCTGGCTGTCCCCTAGGTGTCCCTGGGGTGCCCTGGGTGTCCCCGGCGGTGCCCTGGCGGTCCCTTGGGTGCCCTTGCTGTGAGCTCGGTGTCCCTGGGGGTTCCCCGGCTGTCCCCTAGGTGTCCCTGTGGGTGCCCTGGCTGTCCCCTCGGTGTCCCTGTGGGTGCCCAGAGTGTCCCTGGGGGTGCCCTGCCTGTCCTCTAGGTGTCGTTGGGGGTGCCCTGGGTGTCCCTGGGGGTGCCCCGCCTGTCCCCTAGGTGTCCCTGAGGGTGCCCTGGGTGTCCCTGGGGGTGCCCTGCCTGTCCCCTAGGTGTTCCTGGGGGTGCCCTGGGTGTCCCTGGGGGCGGCCTGGCTGTCCCCTTGGTGTCCCTGGGGGTGCCCTGGCTGTCCCGTACGTGTCCCTGGGGGTGCCCTTGGTGTCCCTGGGGCTGCACAGGGTGTCCCTGGGGTTCCCTGTCTGTCTCGTAGGTGTCCCTGGGGGTGCCCTGGGTGTCCCTGGAGTGCCCTGGCTGTCCCCTAAATGTCCCTGGGGGGGCCCTGGCTGTCCTCTTGGTGTCCCTGGGGGTGCCCTCCCTGTCCCTCGGGGTGCCCTGGCTGTCACCTAGGTGTCCCTGGGGGTGCCCTGGCTGTCTCCTGGGTGTCCCTGGGGGTGCCCTGGGTGTCCCTGGAATGCCCTGGCTGTCCCCTAGGTGTCCCTGGGGGTGCCCTGGCTGTCTCCTAGGTGTCCCTGGGGGGGCCCTGGCTGTCTCCTAGGTGTCCCTTATGATGCCCTGGCTGTCCCTGGGGTTCCCTGGCTGTCCCCTAGGTGTCCCTGGGGGTGCCCAGGGTGTCCCTGGGGTTCCCCGGCTGTCCCCTAGGTGTCCCTGGGGGTGCCCAGGGTGTCCCTGCGGTTCCCTGCATGTCCCCTACGTGTCCCTGGGGGTGCCCTGGCTGTCCCTGGAGTGCCCTGGCTGTCCCCTAGGTCTCCCTGGGGGTGCCCTGGGTGTCCCCTAGGTGTCCCCGGGGGTGCCCTGGCTGTCCCTAGGGTGCCCTTGCTGTGCCCTCGGTGTCCCTGGGGGTTCCCCGGCTGTCCCCTCGGTGTCCCTGTGGGTGCCCAGAGTGTCCCTGGGGGTGCCCTGCCTTTCCTCTAGGTGTCGTTGGGGGTGCCCTGGGTGTCCCTGGGGGTGCCCTGCCTGTCCCCTAGATGTCCCTGGGGGTGCCCTGGGTGTCCCTGGGGTGCCCTGGCTGTCCTCTTGGTGTCCCTGGGGGTGCCCTGTGGGTCCCTGGGGTGCCCTGGGGGTGCCCTGGTGTCCCTGGGGGTGCCCTGGCTGACCCCTTGGGGTCTCTGGGGGTGCCCTGCCTGTCCCCTAGGTGTCCCTGGGGTGCCCTGGCTGTCCCGTCAGTGTCCCTGGGGGTGCCCTGGCTGTCCCTAGGGTGCCCTGGATGTGCTCTTGGTGTCCCTGGGGGTGCCCTGGCTGTCCCGTAGGTGTCTCTGTGGGTGCCCTGGGTGTCCCAGGGGTGCCCTGGCTGTCCCCTAGGTGTCCATGGGGGTGCCCTGGCTGTCCCCTTGGTGTCCCTGGGGGGTGCCCAGGCTGTCCTTGGGGTGCTCTGGCTGTCCCCTTGGTGTCCCTGGGGGTGCCCTGGCTGTCCCCTAGCTGTCCCTAGGGGGTGCCCTTGCTGTCCCTGGGGTGCCCTGGGGGTGCCCTGGCTGTCCCCTAGGTGTCCCTGGGGGTGACCTGTCTGTCCCCTAGGTGTCCCTGGGGGTGCCCTAGCTGTCCCCAGGATGCCCTGGCTGTGCCCTCGGTGACTCTGGAGGTGCCCTGGCTGTCGCTAGGGTGCCCTGGCTATCACCTAGGTGTCCCTGGGGGTGCCCTGGCTGTCCCTGGAGTGCCCTGGCTGTCCCCTAGGTGTCCCTGGGGGTGCCCTGGCTGTCCCCTAGGTGTCCCTGGGGGTGCCCTTCCTGTCCCCTAGGTGTCCCTGGGGGTGCCCTGGCTATCCCTAGGTGTCCCTGGAGGTGCCCTGAGTGTCCCTGGGGGTGCCCTCTCTGTCCCTGGGGTGCCCTGGCTGTCCCCTAGGTGTCCCTGGGGGTCCCCTTGGTGTCCCTGGGGGTGCCAAGGGTGTCCCTTAAGTGTCCCTGGGGGTACCTTGCTGTCGCCTAGGTGTCCCTGGGGGTGCCCAGGGTGTCCCTGGGGTTCCCTGGCTGTCCCCTAGGTGTCCCTGGGGGGGCCCTGGCAGTCTCCGAGGTGTCCCTGGGGGTGCCCTGGGTGTCCCTGGGGTACCCTGGCTGTCCCGTACGTGTCCCTGGGGGTGCCCTGGAGGTCCCCTAGGTGTCCCTGGGGGTGCCCTCGCTATCCCTGGGGTGCCCTGGCTGTCCCCTAGGTGTCCCTGGGGGTCCCCTTGGTGTCCCTTGGGGTGCCCAGGGTGTCCCTTCGGTGTCCCTGGGGGTGCCCTTGCTGTCCCCCAGCTGTCCCTGGGGGTGCCCTGGCTGTCCCTGGGGTGCTCTGGGTGTCCCCTTGGTGTCCCTGGGGGTGCTCTGGCTGTCCCCAGGGTGCCCTGGCTGTGCCCTCTGTGTCCCTGGGGGCGCCCTGGTATCCCTATGGGTGCCCTGGCTGTCCCCTAGGTGTCCCTGGGGGTGGCCTGGCTGTCCCTGGAGTGCCCTGGCTGTCCCCTAGGTGTCCCTGGGGGGGCCCTCGCTGTCCCCTAGGTGTCCCTGGGGGTGCCCTGCCTGTCCCCTAGGTGTCCCTGGGGGTGCCCTGGCTATCCCCTAGGTGTCCCTGGGGGTGCCCTGGCTGTCCCTGGGGTGCTCTGGATGTCCCCTTGGTGTCCCTGGGGGTGCCCTGGCTGTCCCCTTGGTGTCCCTAGGGTGCCCTGTCTGTGCCCTTGGTGTCCCTGGGGGTGCCTTGGCTGTCCCTAGGGTGCCCTGGCTGTCTCCTAGGTGTCCATGGGGGTGCCCTTGTGTCCCTGGGGGTGCCCTGCCTGTCCCCTAGGTGTCCCTGGGGCTGCCCTGGCTTTCCCCTAGGTGTCCCTGGGGGTGCCCTGCCTGTCCCCTATGTGTCCATGGGAGTGCCCTGGGTGTCCCTGGGGATGCACAGGGTGTCCCTGGTGTGCCGTGGCTGTCCCCTAGGTGTCCCTGGGGGTGCCCTGGTGTCCCTCGGGGTCCCTGGCTATCCCCTAGGGTGCCTTGGTGTTCCCTGGCTGTCCCCTCGGTGTCCCTAGGGCTGCCCTGACTGTCCTTGGGGTGCCCTGGGGGTGCCCTGGCTGTCCCCAAGGTGTCCCTGGGGTTGCCTTCCCTGTCCCCTAGGTGTTCCTGGGGTGACCTGGCTGTCCCCTAGGTGTCCCTGTGGGTGCCCTGGCTGTCCCCTCGGTGTCCCTGTGGGTGCCCAGAGTGTCCCTGGGGGTGCCCTGCCTGTCCCCTAGGTGTCCCTGGGTGTGCCCTGGGTGTCCCTGGGGTGCCCTGGCTGTGCCCTCGGTGTCCCTGGGGGTGCCCTGGCTGTCCCTAGGGTGCCCTGGCTGTCCCCTAGGTCTCCCTGGGTGTGCCCGAGGTGTCCTTGGGGGGTCCCTGGCTGTCCCCTAGGTGTCCCTGGGGGTGCCCTGGCTGTCCCTGGGGGTGCCCTGGCTGTCCCGTAGGTGTCCCTGGGGGTGCCCTGGGTGTCCCTGGGGGTGCACAGGGTGTCACTGGGGTTCCCTGGCTGTCCCGTACGTGCCCCTGGGGGTGCCCTGGGTGTCCCTGAGGGTGCAAAGGGTGTCCCTGGGGTTCCCTGGGTGTTTCTGGAGTGCCCTGGCTGTCCTTGGGGTGCTCTGGCTGTCCCCTTGGTGTCCCTGGGGGTGCCCTGCCTGTCCCCTAGCTGTCCCTGGGGGTGCCCTGGCTGTTCCTGGGGAGCCATGGCTGTCCCTTAGGTGTCCCTAGGGTGCCCTGGCTGTCCCCTAGGTGTCCCTGGGGGTGCCCAGGTTGTCCCTGGGGTTTCCCTTGCTGTCCCCTAGGTGTCCCTGGGGGTGCCCTGGCTGTCCCCTTGGTGTCCCTGGGGTGCCCTGGCTGTCCCCTAGGTGTCCCGGGGGTGCCCTGGCTGTCCTTGGGGTGCTCTGCCTGTCCCCTGGGTGTCCCTGGGGTTCCCTGGCTGTCCCCTAGGTGTCCCTGGGGGTGCCCTGGGTGTCCCTGGGGGTGCCCAGGGTGTCCCTGGGGTTCCCTGGCTGTCCCCTAGGTGTCCCTGGGGGGGCCCTGGCTGTCCCTGGGGTGCCCTGGCTGTCCCCTAGGCGGCCCTGGGGGTGCCCTGGGTGTCCCTGGGGTGCCCTGGCTGTCCCCTAGGTGTCCTTGGGGGTGCCCAGGCAGTCCTTAGGGTGCCCTACATGTCCCCTAGGTGTCCCTGGGGGTGCCCTGCCTGTCCCCTAGGTGTCCCAGGGGGTGCCCTGCCTGTCCCCTCGGTGTCCATGGGGGTGCCATGAGTGTCCCTGGAGTGCCTTGGCTGTCCCCTAAATGTCCCTGGGGGTGCCGTGGCTGTCCCCTAGGTGTCCCTGGGGGTGTCCTGCCTTCCCCTCGGTGTCCCTGGGGGTGCCCTGGTTGTCCCTGGGGAGCCCTGACTGTCCCCTAGGTGTCCCTGGGGGTGTCCTGCCTTCCCCTAGGTGTCCCTGTGGGTGCCCTAGGTGTCCCAGGGGGTGCCCTGCCTGTCCCCTAGGTGTCCATGGGGGTGCCCTGAGTGTCCCTGGAGTGCCCTGGCTGTCCCCTAAATGTCCCTGGGGGTGCCGTGGCTGTCCCCTAGGTGTCCCTGGGGGTGTCCTGCCTTCCCCTCGGTGTCCCTGGGGGTGCCCTGGCTGTCTTTAGGGTCCCCTGGCTGTCCCCTTGGTGTCCCTGGGGGTGCCCTGGCTGTCCACTAGGTGTCCCTGGGGGTGCCCTGGCTGTCCCCTACGTGTCCCTGGGGGTTCCCTGGCTTTCCCTAGGGTGCCCTGGCTGTCCCCTAGGTGTCGCTGGGGGTGCCCTAGGTGTCCCTGGGGGTGCCCTGGCTATCCCTGGAGTGCCCTGGCTGTCCCCTAGGTGTCCCTGGGGGGGCCCTGGCTGTCCCCTAGGTGTCCCTGGGGGTGCCCTGCCTGTCCTCTAGGTGTCCCTGGGGGTGCCCTGGCTGTCCTCTAGGTGTCCCTGGGGGTGCCCTGGGTGTCCCTGGGGACTCCCTTGCTGTTCCCTAGGTGTCCCTGGGGGTGCCCTGGCTGTCCCTAGGGTGCCCTGGCTGTGCCCTTGGTGTCCCTGGGGGTGCCCTGGGTGTCCCTGTGGTGCCCTGGCTGTCCCCAAGGTGTCCCTGTGGGTGCCCAGAGTGTCCCTGCGAGTTCCCTGGTTTCCCCTAAATGTCCCTGGGTGTGCCCTGGCTGTCCCCTAGGTGTCCCTGGGGGTGCCCTGGGTGTCCCTGGGGTTCCCTGGCTGTCCCGTAGGTGTCCCTGGGGGGCCCTGGGTGTCCCTGGGGGTGCCCAGGGTGTCCCTGGGGTTCCCTGGCTGTCCCGTAGGTGTCCCTGGGGGAGCCCTGGATGTCCCTGGGGGTGCACTGGGTGTCACTGGGGTTCCCTGGCTGTCCCGTACCTGTCCCTGGGGTTCCCTGGAGGTCCCCTAGGTGTCCCTGGGGGTGCCCTTGGTGTCCCTGGGGGTGCCCTGGGTGTCCCCTCGGTGTCCCTGGGGGTGCCCTGCCTGTCCCCTAGGTGTCCCTGGGGGGGCCCTGGCTGTCCCCTAGGTGTCCCTGGGGGGCCTTTCCTGTCACCTAGATGTCCCTTGGGTGCCCTGCCTGTCCCCTAGGTGTCGTTGGGGGTGCCCTGGGTGTCTTTGGGGTGCCCTGGCTGTCCCCAAGATGTCCCTGTGGGTGCCCAGAGTGTCCCTGGGAGTGCCCTGGGTGTCCCTGGGAGTGCCCTGGCTGTCCCCTAGGTGTCCCTGGGGGTGCCCTGGGTGTCCCTGGGGGTGCCCTGGCTGTCCCCTAGGTGTCCCTGGGGGTGCCCTGGGTGTCCGTGGAGTGCCCTGGCTGTCCCTTAAATGTCCCTGGGGGTGCCCTGGCTGTCCCTGGGGTGTCCTGCCTTCCCCTAGGTGTCCCTGGGGGTGCCCTGCCTGTCCCCTAGGTGTCGTTGGGGGTGACCTGGGTGTCCCTGGGGGTGCCCTGCCTGTCCCCTAGGTGTCCCTGGCGGTGCCCTGGGTGTCCCTGGGGTGCCCTGGCTGTCCCCTAGGTGTCCCTGGGGGGGCCCTGGGTGTCCCTGGGGGTGCAAAGGGTGTCACTGGGGTTCCCTGGCTGTCCCGTACGTGTCCTTGGGATTCCCTGGAGGTCCCCTAGGTGTCCCTGGGGGTGCCCTGAATGTCCCTGGGCTGCCCTGGCTGTCCCCTAGGTGTCCCTGGGGGTGCCCTGGCTGTCCCCTAGGTGTCCCTGGGGGTGCCCTGCCTCTCCCGTTAGTGTCCCTGGGGGTGCCCTGCCTGTCTCCTAGGTGTCGTTGGGGGTGCCCTGGGTGTCCCTGGGGGTGCCCTACCTGTCCCCTAGGTGTCCCTGGGGGTGCCCTGGGTGTCCCTGTGGGGGCCCTGGCTGTCCTCTAGGTGTCCCTGGGGGTGCCCTGGCTGTCCCTGGGGGTGCCATGGCTGTCTTTAGGGTGCCCTGGCTGTCCTTAGGTTTCCCAGGGGGTGCCCTGCCTGTCCCCTAGGTGTCCATGGAGGTGCCCTGGGTGTCCCTGGAGTAGCCTGGCTGTCCCCTAAATGTCCCTGGGGGTGCCCTGGCTGTCTCCTAGGTGTCCCTGGGGGTGCCCTGCCTCTCCCCTAGGTGTCCCTGGGGGTGCCCTGCCTGTCCCCTAGGTGTCGTTGGGGGTGCCCTGGGTGTCCCTGGGGGTGCCCTACCTGTCCCCTAGGTGTCCCTGGGGGTGCCCTGGGTGTCCCTGTGGGGGCCCTGGCTGTCCTCTAGGTGTCCCTGGGGGTGCCCTGGCTGTCCCTGGGGGTGCCCTGGCTGTCTTTAGGGTGCCCTGGCTGTCCCCTTGGTGTCCCTAGGGGTTCCCTGGGTGTCCCTGGGGGTGCCCTGGCTGTCCCAAGGGTGCCCTGGCTGTCCCCTAGTTGTCCCTGTGGGTGCCCAGAGTGTCCCTGGGAGTGCCCTGACTGTCCCCTAGGGGTCTCTGAGGGTGCCCTGGCTGTCCCGTCAGTGTCCCTGGGGGTGCCCTGCCTGTCTCCTTGGTGTCCCTGGCTGTCCCCTAAATGTCCCTGGGGGTGCCCTGGCTGTCTCTGGAGTGCCCTGGCTGTCCCCTAGGTGTTCCTGGGGGGGCCCTGGCTGTCTCCTAGGTGTCCCTGGGGGGGCCCTGGCTGTCTCCTAGGTGTCCCTTATGATGCCCTGGCTGTCCCTGGGGTTCCCTGGCTGTCCCCTAGGTGTCCCTGGGGGTGCCCAGGGTGTCCCTGGGGTTCCCTGGCTGTCCCCTAGGTGTCCCTGGGGGTGCCCAGGGTGTCCCTGCAATTCCCTGCCTGTCCCCTACGTGTCCCTGGGGGTGCCCTGGCTGTCCCTAGGGTGCCCTTGCTGTGCCCTCGGTGTCCCTGGGGGTTCCCCGGCTGTCCCCTAGGTGTCCCTGTGGGTGCCCTGGCTGTCCCCTCGGTGTCCCTGTGGGTGTCCAGAGTGTCCCTGGGGGTGCCCTGCCTGTCATTTAGGTGTCGTTGCGGGTGCCCTGGGTGTCCCTGGGGATGCCCTGCCTGTCCCCTAGGTGTCCCTGGGGGTGCCCTGGGTGACCCTGGGGTGTCCTGGCTGTCCCCTTGGTGTCCCTGGGGGTTCCCTGTGTGTCCCTGGGGTGCGCTCGGGGTGCCCTGGTGTCCCTGGGGGTGCCCTGGCTGTCCCCTAGGTGTCCCTGGGGTTGCCCTGGCTGTCCCTGGAGTGCCCTGGCTGTCCCCTGGGTGTCCCTGGGGGGGCCCTGGCTGTCCCCTAGGGGTCTCTGGGGGTGCCCTTCGTGTCCCCTAGGTGTCCCTGGTGGTGCCCTGGCTGTCCCCTAGGTGTCCCTGGGGGTGCCCTGGCTGTCCCTGGGGGTGCCCTGGCTGTCCCCTTCGTGTCCCTGGGGGTGCCCTGGCTGTCCCTGGGGGTGCCCTTGCTGTCCCCTTCGTGTCCCTGGGGGTGCCCTGGCTTTCCCCTCGGTGTCCCTGGGGGTGCCCTGCCTCTCCCCTAGGTGTCCCTGGGGGTGCCCTGGGTGTCCCTGGAGTGCCCTGGCTGTCCCCTAGGTGTCCCTGGGGGTGCCCTGGGTGTCCCTGGGAATGCCCTGGCTGTCCCCTAGGTGTCCCTGGGGGTGCCCTGGGTGTCCCTGGGGGGGCCCTGGCTGTCCCCTAGGGGTCTCTGGGGGTGTCCTGCCTGTCCCCTAGGTGTCCCTGGGGGTGCCCTGGCTGTGCCCTCGGTGTCCCTGGGGGTGCCCTGGCTGTCCCTAGGGTGCCCTGGCTGTCCACTTGGTGTCCCTGGGGGTATCAAGGGTGTCCCTTAAGTGTCCCTGGGGGTGCCTTGCTGTCGCCTAGGTGTCCCTGGGGGTGTCCTGGGTGTCCCTGGGGGGGCCCTGGCTGTCCCCTAGGTGTCCCTGGGGGTGCCCTGCCTGTCCCCTAGGTGTCCCTGGGGGTGCCCTGGCTGTCCTCTAGGTGTCCCTGGGGGTGCCCTGGGTGTCCCTGGGGACTCCCTTGCTGTTCCCTAGGTGTCCCTGGGGGTGCCCTGGCTGTCCCTAGGGTGCCCTGGCTGTGCCCTTGGTGTCCCTGGGGGTGCCCTGGGTGTCCCTGGGGTGCCCTGGCTGTCCCCAAGGTGTCCCTGTGGGTGCCCAGAGTGTCCCTGCGAGTTCCCTGGTTTCCCCTAAATGTCCCTGGGTGTGCCCTGGCTGTCCCCTAGGTGTCCCTGGGGGTGCCCTGGGTGTCCCTGGGGTTCCCTGGCTGTCCCGTAGGTGTCCCTGGGGGGCCCTGGGTGTCCCTGGGGGTGCCCAGGGTGTCCCTGGGGTTCCCTGGCTGTCCCGTAGGTGTCCCTGGGGGAGCCCTGGATGTCCCTGGGGGTGCACTGGGTGTCACTGGGGTTCCCTGGCTGTCCCGTACCTGTCCCTGGGGTTCCCTGGAGGTCCCCTAGGTGTCCCTGGGGGTGCCCTTGGTGTCCCTGGGGGTGCCCTGGGTGTCCCCTCGGTGTCCCTGGGGGTGCCCTGCCTGTCCCCTAGGTGTCCCTGGGGGGGCCCTGGCTGTCCCCTAGGTGTCCCTGGGGGGCCTTTCCTGTCACCTAGATGTCCCTTGGGTGCCCTGCCTGTCCCCTAGGTGTCGTTGGGGGTGCCCTGGGTGTCTTTGGGGTGCCCTGGCTGTCCCCAAGATGTCCCTGTGGGTGCCCAGAGTGTCCCTGGGAGTGCCCTGGGTGTCCCTGGGAGTGCCCTGGCTGTCCCCTAGGTGTCCCTGGGGGTGCCCTGGGTGTCCCTGGGGGTGCCCTGGCTGTCCCCTAGGTGTCCCTGGGGGTGCCCTGGGTGTCCGTGGAGTGCCCTGGCTGTCCCTTAAATGTCCCTGGGGGTGCCCTGGCTGTCCCTGGGGTGTCCTGCCTTCCCCTAGGTGTCCCTGGGGGTGCCCTGCCTGTCCCCTAGGTGTCGTTGGGGGTGACCTGGGTGTCCCTGGGGGTGCCCTGCCTGTCCCCTAGGTGTCCCTGGCGGTGCCCTGGGTGTCCCTGGGGTGCCCTGGCTGTCCCCTAGGTGTCCCTGGGGGGGCCCTGGGTGTCCCTGGGGGTGCAAAGGGTGTCACTGGGGTTCCCTGGCTGTCCCGTACGTGTCCTTGGGATTCCCTGGAGGTCCCCTAGGTGTCCCTGGGGGTGCCCTGAATGTCCCTGGGCTGCCCTGGCTGTCCCCTAGGTGTCCCTGGGGGTGCCCTGGCTGTCCCCTAGGTGTCCCTGGGGGTGCCCTGCCTCTCCCGTTAGTGTCCCTGGGGGTGCCCTGCCTGTCTCCTAGGTGTCGTTGGGGGTGCCCTGGGTGTCCCTGGGGGTGCCCTACCTGTCCCCTAGGTGTCCCTGGGGGTGCCCTGGGTGTCCCTGTGGGGGCCCTGGCTGTCCTCTAGGTGTCCCTGGGGGTGCCCTGGCTGTCCCTGGGGGTGCCATGGCTGTCTTTAGGGTGCCCTGGCTGTCCTTAGGTTTCCCAGGGGGTGCCCTGCCTGTCCCCTAGGTGTCCATGGAGGTGCCCTGGGTGTCCCTGGAGTAGCCTGGCTGTCCCCTAAATGTCCCTGGGGGTGCCCTGGCTGTCTCCTAGGTGTCCCTGGGGGTGCCCTGCCTCTCCCCTAGGTGTCCCTGGGGGTGCCCTGCCTGTCCCCTAGGTGTCGTTGGGGGTGCCCTGGGTGTCCCTGGGGGTGCCCTACCTGTCCCCTAGGTGTCCCTGGGGGTGCCCTGGGTGTCCCTGTGGGGGCCCTGGCTGTCCTCTAGGTGTCCCTGGGGGTGCCCTGGCTGTCCCTGGGGGTGCCCTGGCTGTCTTTAGGGTGCCCTGGCTGTCCCCTTGGTGTCCCTAGGGGTTCCCTGGGTGTCCCTGGGGGTGCCCTGGCTGTCCCAAGGGTGCCCTGGCTGTCCCCTAGTTGTCCCTGTGGGTGCCCAGAGTGTCCCTGGGAGTGCCCTGACTGTCCCCTAGGGGTCTCTGAGGGTGCCCTGGCTGTCCCGTCAGTGTCCCTGGGGGTGCCCTGCCTGTCTCCTTGGTGTCCCTGGCTGTCCCCTAAATGTCCCTGGGGGTGCCCTGGCTGTCCCCTAGGTGTCCCTGGGGGTGTCCTGGTTGTCCCCAGGTGTCCATGGGGGTGCCCTGTCTGTCCCTGGGGGTGCCCTGGCTGTCCCCTAGGTGTCCCTGGGGGGGCCCTGGCTGTCTCCTAGGTGTCCCTGGGGGTGCCCTGGCTGTCCCTAGGGTGCCCTAGCTGTCCCCTAGGGGTCTCTGGGGGTGCCCTGGCTGTCCCGTCAGTGTCCCTGGGGGTGCCCTGCCTGTCCCCTTGGTGTCCCTGGGGGTGTCCTGGGTGTCCCTGGAGTGCCCTGGCTGACCCCTAAATGTCCCTGGGGGTGCCCTGGCTGTCCCCTAGGTGTCCCTGGGGGTGTCCTGCCTTCCCCTAGGTGTCCCTGGGGGTGCCCTGGCTTTCCCCTCGCTGTCCCTGGGGTGCCCTGGCTATTCCCTTGGTGGCCCTGGGGGTGCCCTGGGTGTACCTGGGGGTGCCCTGGACGTCCCCTAAATGTACCTGCGGGTGCCCTGGCTGTCCCTGGTGTGTCCTGCCTTCCCCTCGGTGTCCCTGGGGGTGCCCTGCCTGTCCCCTAGGTGTCCCTGGGGGTGCCCTGCCTGTCCCCTAGGTGTCGTTGGGGGTGCCCTGGGTGTCCCTGGGGGTGCCCTGCCTGTCCCCTAGGTGTCGTTGGGGGTGCCCTAGGTGTCCCTGGGGGTGCCCTGCCTGTCCCCTAGGTGTCCCTGGGGGTGCCCTGGGTGTCCCTGGGTTGCCCTGGCTGTCCCCTTGGTGTCCCTGGGGGGGGCCCTGGCTGTCCCCTAGGTGTCCCTGTGGCTGCCCTGCGTGTCCCTGGGGTGCCCTGGCTGTCCCCTAGGTGTCCCTGGGGGTGCCCTGGCTGTCCCTGGGGTTCCCTGGCTGTCCCCTAGGTGTCCCTGGGGGTGCCCTGGCTGTCCCTGGGGTTCCCTGGCTGTCCCCTATGTGTCCCTGGGGAGGCCCTGGGTGTCCCTGTGGGTGCCCTGGCTGTCCCCTAGGTGTCCCTGGGGGAGCCCTGGCTGTCCCTGGAGTGCCCTGGCTGTCCCCTAGGTGTCCCTGGGGGGGCCCTGGCTGTCCCCTAGGTGTCCCTGGGGGTGCCCTGCGTGTCCCTGGAGTGCCTTGGCTGTCCCCTAGGTGTTCCTGGGGGTGCCCTGGCTGTCTTTAGGGTGCCCTGGCTGTCCCCTAGGTGTCCCAGGGGGTGCCCTGCCTGTCCCTTAGGTGTCCATGGGGGTGCCCTGGGTGTCCCTGGAGTGCCCTGGCTGTCCCCTAAATGTCCCTGGGGGTGCCCTGGCTGTCTCCTAGGTGTCCCTGGGGGTGTCCTGCCTTCCCCTCGGTGTCCCTGGGGGTGCCCTGTCTGTTTTTAGGGTGCCCTGGCTGTCCCCTTGGTGTCCCTGGGGGTGCCCTGGGTGTCCCTGGGGGTGCCCTGGCTGTCCCTAGGGTGCCCTGGCTGTCCCCTCGGTGTCCCTGTGGGTGCCCAGAATGTCCTGGGAGTGCCCTGACTGTCCCCTAGGGGTCTCTGGGGGTGCCCTGGCTGTCCCGTCAGTGTCCCTGGGGGTGCCCTGCCTTTCACCTTGGTGTCCCTGGGGGTCCCCTGGGAATCCCTGGGGGTGCCCTGGGTGTCCCTTGGGTGCCCTGGCTGTGCACTTTGTGTCCCTGGGGGTCCCCTGGGTGTCCCTGGGGGTGCCCTGGGTGTCCCTGGAGTGCCCTGGCTGTCCCCTAAATGTCCCTGGGGGTGCCCTGGCTGTCCCCTAGGTGTCCCTGGGGGTGCCCTGCCTGTCCCTGGGGGTGCCCTGGCTGTCCCCTAGGTGTCCCTGGGGGGGCCCTGGCTGTCCCCTAGGTGTCCCTGGGGGTGCCCTGGCTGTCCCTAGGGTGCCCTGGCTGTCCCCTAGGTGTCCCTGGGGGTGCCCTGGGTGTCCTTGGGGTGACCTGGCTGTCCCCAAGGTATCCCTGTGGGTGCCCAGAGTGTCCCTGGGAGTGCCCTGGCTGTCCCCTAGAGGTCTCTGGGGGTGCCCTGGCTGTCCCGTCAGTGTCCCTGGGGGTGCCCTGCCTGTCCCCTTGGTGTCCCTGGGGGTGTCCTGGGTGTCCCTGGAGTGCCCTGGCTGACCCCTAAATGTCCCTGGGGGTGCCCTGGCTGTCCCCTAGGTGTCCCTGGGGGTGTCCTGCCTTCCCCTTGGTGTCCCTGGGGGTGCTCTAGGTGTCCCTGGGGGTGCCCTGGGTGTCCCTGGGGTGCCCTGGCTGTCCCCAAGGTGTCCCTGTGGGTGCCCAGAGTGTCCCTGCGAGTGCCCTGGCTGTCCCTTAGGTGTCCCTGGGGGTGCATTAGGTGTCCCTGGGGGTGCCCAGGGTGTCCCTGGGGTTCCCTGGCTGTCCCCTAGGTGTCCCTGGGGTGGCCCTGATGTCCCTGAGTTGCCCTGGCTGTCCCCTAGGTGTCCCTGCCTCGCTCGTATCCTCGACTCCGCCTCCGGCGCCATGGTGACTCCCCTCCCAGTCTGGACCATTGTGGCCTCACCCCCTCCCCTGGGGCCATCCGACCCATCCCAGTATAGACCAGTAAGGCACCGAGTGGCCACCATGGACCCCCACACGCCTGCCAGTTCATCCCAGTTCATCCCAGTCCACTCTTCGTCCATCCCAGGTTTCTCTGGTCACCCTCCCAGTGCTCTCAGTCCATCCCAGTCCCGCAGGTGTTGGTGCTTGGGGCTTGATGAGCTGGTGCCTGTCGGCAACGTGGAGCGGCTCAAACGGGACCTCAGGGTGAGGGGGGCGCGGATTTGGGGGGATCCTGGGGGTCCTGAGTTGTCGTGGAGGGGGTTTTTGGGTTGTGGGGGGTCTGGGGGGAGTCCTGGGGGCTGCTTTGGGTGCTTTGGGGGGTATTCGGGAGGTTTGGGTGGCCCATTTGAGGCATCAAAGAACCTGAGGAGGGTTTTGATAGCTCCTGGAGGTGGAGGCGGCCGTGGGGGTGAGCTGGCTATCCCAGGGGGTTCCTGGCTGTCCCTCGATGTCCCTGGGGTGCCCTGGCTGTCCCCTAGGTGTCCCTGGCGGTGCCCTGGATGTCCCTAGGTGTCCCTGGGGGTGCCCTGGGTGTCCCTGGGGATGCCCTGGGGGTACCCTGGCTGTCCCTGGAGGTGCCCTGCCTGTCCCCTAGGTGTCCCTGGCGTGCCCTGGCTGTCTTGTCAGTGTCCCTGGGGGTGCCCTGGCTCTCCCCTAGGTGTCCCTGGGGGTCTCCTTGGTGTCCCTGGGGGTGCCCTGGGTGTCCCTGGGGGTGCACAGGGTGTCACTGGGGTTCCCTGGCTGTCCCGTACGTGTCCCTGGGGGTGCCCTGGAGGTCCCCTAGGTGTCCCTGGGGCTGCCCTGGCTGTCCCTGGGGTGCCCTGGCTGTCCCCTAGGTGTCCCTGGGGGTGCCCTGGATGTCCCTGGGGGGTCCTGGCTGTCCTCTAGGTGTCCTTGGGGGTGCCCTCCCTGTCCCTCTGGGTGCCCTGGCTGTCCCCTAGGTGGCCCTGGGGTGCACTTGCTGTCCCCTAGGTGTCCCTGGAGGTGCCCTGGCTGTCCCTGGGGGAGCCCTGGCTGTCCCTGGGGGTGCCCTTGCTGTCCCCTTCGTGTCCCTGGGGGTGCCCTGGCTGTCCCTGGGGGTGCCCTTGCTGTCCCCTTCGTGTCCCTGGGGGTGCCCTGGCTTTCCCCTCGGTGTCCCTGGGGGTGCCCTGCCTGTCCCCTAGGTGTCCCTGGGGGTGCCCTGGGTGTCCCTGGAGTGCCCTGGCTGTCCCCTAGGTGTCCCTGGGGGTGCCCTGGGTGTCCCTGGGGATGCCCTAGCTGTCCCCTAGGTGTCCCTGGGGGTGCCCTGGGTGTCCCTGGGGGGGCCCTGGCTGTCCCCTAGGGGTCTCTGGGGGTGTCCTGCCTGTCCCCTAGGTGTCCCTGGGGGTGCCCTGGCTGTCCCCTAGGTGTCCCTGGGGGTGCCCTGCCTGTCCCCTAGGTGTCCATGGGGGTGCCCTGGGTGTCCCTGGGGTTCCCTGGCTGTCCCCTAGGTGTCCCTGGGGGGCCCTGGATGTCCCTGGGGGTGCACTGGGTGTCACTGGGGTTCCCTGGCTGTCCCGTACCTGTCCCTGGGGTTCCCTGGAGGTCCCCTAGGTGTCCCTGGGGGTGCCCTTGGTGTCCCTGGGGGTGCCCTGGGTGTCCCCTCGGTGTCCCTGGGGGTGTCCTGCCTGTCCCCTAGGTGTCGTTGGGGGTGCCCTGGGTGTCCCTGGGGGTGCCCTACCTGTCCCCTAGGTGTCCCTGGGGGTGCCCTGGGTGTCCCTGTGGGGGCCCTGGCTGTCCTCTAGGTGTCCCTGGGGGTGCCCTGGCTGTCCCTGGGGGTGCCCTGGCTGTCTTTAGGGTGCCCTGGCTGTCCCCTAGGTGTCCCAGGGGGTGCCCTGCCTGTCTCCTAGGTGTCCCTGGGGGTGTCCTGCCTTCCCCTCGGTGTCCCTGGGGGTGCCCTGGCTGTCTTTAGGGTGCCCTGGCTGTCCCCTTGGTGTCCCTGGGGGTGCCCTGAGTGTCCCTGGGGGTGCCCTGGCTGTCCCAAGGGTGCCCTGGCTGTCCCCTAGTTGTCCCTGTGGGTGCCCAGAGTGTCCCTGGGAGTGCCCTGACTGTCCCCTAGGGGTCTCTGGGGGTGCCCTGGCTGTCCCGTCAGTGTCCCTGGGGGTGCCCTGCCTGTCTCCTTGGTGTCCCTGGGAGTCCCCTGGGTGTCCCTGGGGGTGCCCTGGGTGTCCCTGGAGTGCCCTGGCTGTCCCCTAAATGTCCCTGGGGGTGCCCTGGCTGTCCCCTAGGTGTCCCTGGGGGTGTCCTGGTTGTCCCCTAGGTGTCCCTGGGGGTGCCCTGCCTGTCTCTGGGGGTGCCCTGGCTGTCCCCTAGGGGTCTCTGGGGGTGCCCTGGCTGTCCCGTCAGTGTCCCTGGGGGTGCCCTGCCTGTCCCCTTGGTGTCCCTGGGGGTGTCCTGGGTGTCCCTGGAGTGCCCTGGCTGACCCCTAAATGTCCCTGGGGGTGCCCTGGCTGTCCCCTAGGTGTCCCTGGGGGTGTCCTGCCTTCCCCTAGGTGTCCCTGGGGGTGCCCTGGCTTTCCCCTCGCTGTCCCTGGGGTGCCCTGGCTGTCCCCTTGGTGGCCCTGGGGGTGCCCTGGGTGTACCTGGGGGTGCCCTGGAGGTCCCCTAGGTGTCCCTGGGGGTGCCCTGGCTGTCCCCTAGGTGTCCCTGGGGTGGCCCTGATGTCCCTGGGTTGCCCTGGCTGTCCCCTAGGTGTCCCTGCCTCGCTCGTATCCTCGACTCCGCCTCCGGCGCCATGGTGACTCCCCTCCCAGTCTGGACCATTGTGGCCTCACCCCCTCCCCTGGGGCCATCCGACCCATCCCAGTATAGACCAGTAAGGCACCGAGTGGCCACCATGGACCCCCACACGCCTGCCAGTTCATCCCAGTTCATCCCAGTCCACTCTTCGTCCATCCCAGGTTTCTCTGGTCACCCTCCCAGTGCTCTCAGTCCATCCCAGTCCCGCAGGTGTTGGTGCTTGGGGCTTGATGAGCTGGTGCCTGTCCGCAACGTGGAGCGGCTCAAACGGGACCTCAGGGTGAGGGGGGCGCGGATTTGGGGGGATCCTGGGGGTCCTGAGTTGTCGTGGAGGGGGTTTTTGGGTTGTGGGGAGTCTGGGGGGAGTCCTGGGGGCTGCTTTGGGTGCTTTGGGGAGTATTCGGGAGGTTTGGGCGGCCCATTTGAGGCATCAAAGAACCTGAGGAGGGTTTTGATAGCTCCTGGAGGTGAGGCGGCCGTGGGGGTGAGCTGGCTGTCCCAGGGGGTTCCTGGCTGTCCCTCGATGTCCCTGGGGTGCCCTGGCTGTCCCCTAGGTGTCCCAGGGGTGCCCTGGCTGTCACTTAGGTGTCCCTCGGGGTGCCCTGGCTGTCCCTAGGGTGCCCTGGCTGTCCCCTAGGTGTCCCTGGGGGTGCCCTGGCTGTCCCTGGGGTGCCCTGGCTGTCTCGTCAGTGTCCCTGGGGTGCCCTGGCTGTCTTGTCAGTGTCCCTGGGGGTGCCCTGGCTGTCCCCTAGGTGTCCCTGGGGGTGCCCTGCCTGTCCCTTAGGTGTCCCTGGGGGTGCCCTGGCTGTCCCTAGGGTGCCCTGGCTGTGCCCTCGGTGTCCCTGGGGTGCCGTGGCTGTCCCGTCCGTGTCCCTGGGGGTGCCCTGGCTCTCCCCTAGGGGTCCCTGAGGGTGCCCTGGGTGTCCCTGGCGTGACCTGGCTGTCTCCTAGGTGTCCTTGGGGGTGCCCTGGGTGTCCCTGGGGTGCCCTGGCTGTCCCCTAGGTGTCCATGGGGGTGCCCTGGGTGTCCCTGGGCTGCCCTGGCTGTCCCCTAGGTGTCCCTGGGGTTGCCCTGGGTGTCCCTGGGGGTGCACAGGGTGTCACTGGGGTTCCCTGGCTGTCCCGTACGTGTCCCTGGGGGTGCCCTGGAGGTCCCCTAGGTGTCCCTGGGGCTGCACTGGGTGTCCCTGGGTTGCCCTGGCTGTCCCCTAGGTGTCCCTGGGGGTGCCCTGGATGTCCCTGGGGGGGCCCTGCCTGTCCTCTAGGTGTCCCTGGGGGTGCCCTGGTTGTCCCCTAGGTGTCCCTGGCTGTCCCCTAGGTGTCCCTGGGGGTGCCCTGGGTGTCCCTGGGGGTGCCCTGGCTGTCCCCTAGATGTCCCTGGGGGTGCCCTGGGTGTCCGTGAAGTGCCCTGGCTGTCCCCTAAATGTCCCTGGCGGTGCCCTGGCTGTCCCTGGGGTGTCCTGCCTTCCCCTAGGTGTCCCTGGGGGTGCCCTGCCTGTCCCCTAGGTGTCGTTGGGGGTGACCTGTGTGTCCCTGGGGGTGCCCTGCCTGTCCCCTAGGTGTCCCTGGCGGTGCCCTGGGTGTCCCTGGGGTGCCCTGGCTGTCCTCTTGGTGTCCCTGGGGGGGGCCCTGGCTGTCCCCTAGGTTTCCCTGGGGGTGCCCTTGGTGTCCCTGGGGGTGCCCTGGGTGTCCCCTCGGTGTCCCTGGGGGTGCCCTGCCTGTCCCCTAGGTGTCCCTGGGGGGGCCCTGGCTGTCCCCTAGGTGTCCCTGGGGGGCCTTTCCTGTCACCTAGGTGTCCCTGGGGTGCCCTGCCTGTCCCCTAGGTGTCGTTGGGGGTGCCCTGGTTGTCCCTGGGGTGCCCTGGCTGTCCCCAAGGTGACCCTGTGGGTGCCCAGAGTGTCCCTGGGAGTGCCCTGGGTGTCCCTGGGAGTGCCCTGGCTGTCCCCTAGGTGTCCCTGGGGGTGCCCTGGGTGTCCCTGGGGGTGCCCTGGCTGTCCCCTAGGTGTCCCTGGGGGTGCCCTGGGTGTCCGTGGAGTGCCCTGGCTGTCCCCTAAATGTCCCTGGCGGTGCCCTGGCTGTCCCCTAAATGTCCCTGGGGTGTCCTGCCTTCCCCTAGGTGTCCCTGGGGGTGCCCTGCCTGTCCCCTAGGTGTCGTTGGGGGTGCCCTGGGTGTCCCTGGGGGTGCCCTGCCTGTCCCCTAGGTGTCCTTGGCGGTGCCCTGGGTGTCCCTGGAATGCCCTGGCTGTCCCCTTGGTGTCCCTGGGGGGGGCCCTGGCTGTCCCCCAGGTGTCCCTGGGGGTGCCCTGCGTGTCCCTGGGGTGCCCTGGCTGTCCCCTAGGTGTCCCTGGGGGTGCCCTGGCTGTCTCTGGGGTTCCCTGGCTGTCCCCTGGTTGTCCCTGGGGGTGCCCTGGCTGTCCCTGGGGTTCCCTGGCTGTCCCCTAGGTGTCCCTGGGGGTGCCCTGAGTGTCCCTGGGCTGCCCTGGCTGTCCCCTAGGTGTCCCTGGGGGTGCCCTGGGTGTCCCTGGGGGTGCACACGGTGTCACTGAGGTTCCCTGGCTGTCCCGTACGTGTCCCTGGGGGTGCCCTGGCTGTCCCTGGGGTGTCCTGCCTTCCCCTAGGTGTCCCTGGGGGTTCCCTGCCTGTCCCCTAGGTGTCCCTGGGGGTGCCCTGCCTGTCCCCTAGGTGTCGTTGGGGGTGCCCTGGGTGTCCCTGGGGGTGCCCTGCCTGTCCCCTAGGTGTCGCTGGGGGTGCCCTGCGTGTCTCTGGGGTGCCCTGGCTGTCCCCTTGGTGTCCCTGGGGGGGGCCCTGGCTGTCCCCTAGGTGTCCCTGGGGGTGCCCTGCGTGTCCCTGGGGGTGCCCTTGGTGTCCCTGTGGGGGCCCTGGCTGTGCCCTCGGTGTCCCTGAGGGTGCCCTGGCTGTGCCCTAGGTGTCCCTGGGGGTGCCCTGGGTGTCCCTTGGGGTGCCCTGGGTGTCCCTGGAGTGCCCTGGCTGTCCCCTAAATGTCCCTGGGGGTGCCCTGGCTGTCCCCTAGGTGTCCCTGGGGGTGTCCTGGTTGTCCCCTAGGTGTCCCTGGGGGTGCCCTGCCTGTCCCTGGGGGTGCCCTGGCTGTCCCCTAGGTGTCCCTGGGGGGGCCCTGGCTGTCCCCTAGGTGTCCCTGGGGGTGCCCTGGCTGTCCCTAGGGTGCCCTGGCTGTCCCCTAGGTGTCCCTGGGGGTGCCCTGGGTGTTCCTGGGGTGACCTGGCTGTCCCCAAGGTGTCCCTGTGGGTGCCCAGAGTGTCCCTGGGAGTGCCCTGGCTGTCCCCTAGGGGTCTCTGGGGGTGCCCTGGCTGTCCCGTCAGTGTCCCTGGGGGTGCCCTGCCTGTCCCCTTGGTGTCCCTGGGGGTGTCCTGGGTGTCCCTGGAGTGCCCTGGCTGACCCCTAAATGTCCCTGGGGGTGCCCTGGCTGTCCCCTAGGTGTCCCTGGGGGTGTCCTGCCTTCCCCTAGGTGTCCCTGGGGGTGCCCTGGCTTTCCCCTCGCTGTCCCTGGGGTGCCCTGGCTGTCCCCTTGGCGGCCCTGGGGGTGCCCTGGGTGTCCCCGGGGGTGCCCTGGAGGTCCCCTAGATGTCCCTGGGGGTGCCCTGGCTGTCCCTGGGGTGTCCTGCCTTCCCCTAGGTGTCCCTGGGGGTGCCCTGCCTGTCCCCTAGGTGTCCCTGGGGGTGCCCTGGGTGTCCCTGGGGTGCCCTGGCTGTCCCCTTGGTGTCCCTGGGGGGGGCCTTGGCTGTCCCCTAGGTGTCCCTGTGGGTGCCCTGCGTGTCCCTGGGGTGCCCTGGCTGTCCCCTAGGTGTCCCTGGGGGTGCCCTGGGTGTCCCTGGGGTTCCCTGGCTGTCCCCTAGGTGTCCCTGGGGGTGCCCTGGCTGTCCCTGGGGTTCCCTGGCTGTCCCCTAGGTGTCCCTGGGGGGGCCCTGGGTGTCCCTGAGGGTGCACAGGGTGTCACTGGGCTGCCCTGGCTGTCCCCTAGGGGTCTCTGGGGGTGCCCTGGCTGTCCCTTCAGTGTCCCTGGGGGTGCCCTGCCTGTCCCCTAGGTGTCCCTGTGGGTGCCCTGCCTGTCCCCTAGGTGTCGTTGGGGGTGCCCTGGGTGTCCCTGGGGGTGCCCTACCTGTCCCCTAGGTGTCTCTGGGGGTGCCCTGGGTGTCCCTGTGGGGGCCCTGGCTGTGCCCTCGGTGTCCCTGAGGGTGCCCTGGGTGTGCCCTAGGTGTCCCTGGGGGTGCCCTGGCTGTCCCTAGGGTGCCCTGGCTGTGCCCTTGGTGTCCCTGGGGGTGCCCTGGCTGCCCCTAGGGTGCCCTGGCTGTCCCCTAGGTGTCCCTGGGGGTGCCCTGGTGTCCCTGGGGTGCCCTGGCTGTCCCCTTGGTGTCCCTGGGGGGGGCCCTGGCTGTCCTCTAGGTGTCCCTGGGGGTGCCCTGAGTGTCCCTGGGCTGCCCTGGCTGTCCTCTAGGGGTCTATGGGGGTGCCCTGGCTGTCCCTTCAGTGTCCCTGGGGGTGCCCTGCGAGTCCCCTAGGTGTCCCTGGGGGTGCCCTGCCTGTCCACTTGGTGTCGTTGGGGGTGCCCTGGGTGTCCCTGGGGGTGCCCTACCTGTCCCCTAGGTGTCCCTGGGGGTGCCCTTGGTGTCCCTGTGCGGGCCCTGGCTGTGCCCTAGGTGTCCCTGGGGGTGCCCTGGCTGTCCCTAGGGTGCCCTGGCTGTGCCCTTTGTGTCCCTGGGGGTCCCCTGGGTGTCCCTGGGGGTGCCCTGGGTGTCTCTGGAGTGCCCTGGCTGTCCCCTAAATGTCCCTGGGGGTGCCCTGGCTGTCCCCTAGGTGTCCCTGGGGGTGTCCTGGTTGTCCCCTAGGTGTCCCTGGGGGTGCCCTGCCTGTCCCTGGGGGTGCCCTGGCTGTCCCCTAGGTGTCCCTGGGGGGGCCCTGGCTGTCCCCTAGGTGTCCCTGGGGGTGCCCTGGCTGTCCCTAGGGTGCCCTGGCTGTCCCCTAGGTGTCCCTGGGGGTGCCCTGGGTGTCCCTGGGGTGACCTGGCTGTCCCCAAGGTGTCCCTGTGGGTGCCCAGAGTGTCCCTGGGAGTGCCCTGGCTGTCCCCTAGGGGTCTCTGGGGGTGCCCTGGCTGTCCCGTCAGTGTCCCTGGGGGTGCCCTGCCTGTCCCCTTGGTGTCCCTGGGGGTGTCCTGGGTGTCCCTGAAGTGCCCTGGCTGACCCCTAAATGTCCCTGGGGGTGCCCTGGCTGTCCCCTAGGTGTCCCTGGGGGTGTCCTGCCTTCCCCTAGGTGTCCCTGGGGGTGCCCTGGCTTTCCCCTCGCTGTCCCTGGGGTGCCCTGGCTGTCCCCTTGGTGGCCCTGGGGGTGCCCTGGGTGTCCCTGGGGGTGCCCTGGAGGTCCCCTAGGTGTCCCTGGGGGTGCCCTGGCTGTCCCTGGGGTGTCCTGCCTTCCCCTAGGTGTCCCTGGGGGTGCCCTGCCTGTCCCCTAGGTGTCCCTGGGGGTGACCTGCCTGTCCCCTAGGTGTCGTTGGGGGTGCCCTGGGTGTCCCTGGGGGTGCCCTGGGTGTCCCTGGGGTGCCCTGGCTGTCCCCTTGGTGTCCCTGGGGGGGGCCCTGGCTGTCCCCTAGGTGTCCCTGGGGGTGCCCTGCCTGTCCCCTAGGTGTCCCTGGGGGTGCCCTGGGTGTCCCTGGGTTGCCCTGGCTGTCCCCTTGGTGTCCCTGGGGGGGGCCCTGGCTGTCCCTTCAGTGTCCCTGGGGGTGCCCTGCCTGTCCCCTAGGTGTCCCTGTGGGTGCCCTGCCTGTCCCCTAGGTGTCGTTGGGGGTGCCCTGGGTGTCCCTGGGGGTGCCCTACCTGTCCGCTAGGTGTCCTGGTTGTCCCCTAGGTGTCCCTGGGGGTGCCCTGAGTGTCCCTGGGGGTGCCCTGGCTGTCCCAAGGGTGCCCTGGCTGTCCCCTAGTTGTCCCTGTGGGTGCCCAGAGTGTCCCTGGGAGTGCCCTGACTGTCCCCTAGGGGTCTCTGGGGGTGCCCTGGCTGTCCCGTCAGTGTCCCTGGGGGTGCCCTGCCTGTCTCCTTGGTGTCCCTGGGAGTCCCCTGGGTGTCCCTGGGGGTGCCCTGGGTGTCCCTGTAGTGCCCTGGCTGTCCCCTAAATGTCCCTGGGGGTGCCCTGGCTGTCCCCTAGGTGTCCCTGGGGGTGTCCTGGTTGTCCCCTAGGTGTCCCTGGGGGTGCCCTGCCTGTCTCTGGGGGTGCCCTGGCTGTCCCCTAGGGGTCTCTGGGGGTGCCCTGGCTGTCCCGTCAGTGTCCCTGGGGGTGCCCTGCCTGTCCCCTTGGTGTCCCTGGGGGTGTCCTGGGTGTCCCTGGAGTGCCCTGGCTGACCCCTAGGTGTCCCTGGGGGTGTCCTGCCTTCCCCTAGGTGTCCCTGGGGGTGCCCTGGCTTTCCCCTCGCTGTCCCTGGGGTGCCCTTGCTGTCCCCTTGGTGGCCCTGGGGGTGCCCTGGGTGTACCTGGGGGTGCCCTGGAGGTCCCCTAGGTGTCCCTGGGGGTGCCCTGGCTGTCCCCTAGGTGTCCCTGGGGTGGCCCTGATGTCCCTGGGTTGCCCTGGCTGTCCCCTAGGTGTCCCTGCCTCGCTCGTATCCTCGACTCCGCCTCCGGCGCCATGGTGACTCCCCTCCCAGTCTGGACCATTGTGGCCTCACCCCCTCCCCTGGGGCCATCCGACCCATCCCAGTATAGACCAGTAAGGCACCGAGTGGCCACCATGGACCCCCACACGCCTGCCAGTTCATCCCAGTTCATCCCAGTCCACTCTTCGTCCATCCCAGGTTTCTCTGGTCACCCTCCCAGTGCTCTCAGTCCATCCCAGTCCCGCAGGTGTTGGTGCTTGGGGCTTGATGAGCTGGTGCCTGTCCGCAACGTGGAGCGGCTCAAACGGGACCTCAGGGTGAGGGGGGCGCAGATTTGGGGGGATCCTGGGGGTCCTGAGTTGTCGTGGAGGGGGTTTTTGGGTTGTGGGGGGTCTGGGGGGAGTCCTGGGGGCTGCTTTGGGTGCTTTGGGGGGTATTCGGGAGGTTTGGGCGGCCCATTTGAGGCATCAAAGAACCTGAGGAGGGTTTTGATAGCTCCTGGAGGTGAGGCGGCCGTGGGGGTGAGCTGGCTGTCCCAGGGGGTTCCTGGCTGTCCCTCGATGTCCCTGGGGTGCCCTGGCTGTCCCCTAGGTGTCCCAGGGGTGCCCTGGCTGTCACTTAGGTGTCCCTCGGGGTGCCCTGGCTGTCCCTAGGGTGCCCTGGCTGTCCCCTAGGTGTCCCTGGGGGTGCCCTGGCTGTCCCTGGGGTGCCCTGGCTGTCTCGTCAGTGTCCCTGGGGTGCCCTGGCTGTCTTGTCAGTGTCCCTGGCGGTGCCCTGGCTGTCCCCTAGGTGTCCCTGGGGGTGCCCTGCCTGTCCCTTAGGTGTCCCTGGGGGTGCCCTGGCTGTCCCTAGGGTGCCCTGGCTGTGCCCTCGGTGTCCCTGGGGTGCCGTGGCTGTCCCGTCCGTGTCCCTGGGGGTGCCCTGGCTCTCCCCTAGGGGTCCCTGAGGGTGCCCTGGGTGTCCCTGGCGTGCCCTGGCTGTCTCCTAGGTGTCCTTGGGGGTGCCCTGGGTGTCCCTGGGGTGCCCTGGCTGTCCCCTAGGTGTCCCTGGGGGTCCCCTTGGTGTCCCTGGGAGTGCCCAGGGCGTCCCCTAGGTGTCCCTGGGGGTGCCCTGTGTGTTCCTGGGGATGCCCTGGCGGTCCCCTAGGTGTCCATGGGGGTGCCCTGGGTGTCCCTGGGGGTGCACAGGGTGTCACTGGGGTTCCCTGGCTGTCCCGTACGTGTCCCTGGGGGTGCCCTGGAGGTCCCCTAGGTGTCCCTGGGGCTGCACTGGGTGTCCCTGGGTTGCCCTGGCTGTCCCCTAGGTGTCCCTGGGGGTGCCCTGGATGTCCCTGGGGGGGCCCTGCCTGTCCTCTAGGTGTCCCTGGGGGTGCCCTGGTTGTACCTGGGAGTGCCCTGGCTGTCCCCTAGGTGTCCCTGGGGGTGCCCTGGGTGTCCCTGGGGGTGCCCTGGCTGTCCCCTAGATGTCCCTGGGGGTGCCCTGGGTGTCCGTGGAGTGCCCTGGCTGTCCCCTAAATGTCCCTGGCGGTGCCCTGGCTGTCCCTGGGGTGTCCTGCCTTCCCCTAGGTGTCCCTGGGGGTGCCCTGCCTGTCCCCTAGGTGTCGTTGGGGGTGACCTGTGTGTCCCTGGGGGTGCCCTGCCTGTCCCCTAGGTGTCCCTGGCGGTGCCCTGGGTGTCCCTGGGGTGCCCTGGCTGTCCCCTTGGTGTCCCTGGGGGGGGCCCTGGCTGTCCCCTAGGTTTCCCTGGGGGTGCCCTTGGTGTCCCTGGGGGTGCCCTGGGTGTCCCCTCGGTGTCCCTGGGGGTGCCCTGCCTGTCCCCTAGGTGTCCCTGGGGGGGCCCTGGCTGTCCCCTAGGTGTCCCTGGGGGGCCTTTCCTGTCACCTAGGTGTCCCTGGGGTGCCCTGCCTGTCCCCTAGGTGTCGTTGGGGGTGCCCTGGTTGTCCCTGGGGTGCCCTGGCTGTCCCCAAGGTGACCCTGTGGGTGCCCAGAGTGTCCCTGGGAGTGCCCTGGGTGTCCCTGGGAGTGCCCTGGCTGTCCCCTAGGTGTCCCTGGGGGTGCCCTGGGTGTCCCTGGGGGTGCCCTGGCTGTCCCCTAGGTGTCCCTGGGGGTGCCCTGGGTGTCCGTGGAGTGCCCTGGCTGTCCCATAAATGTCCCTGGCGGTGCCCTGGCTGTCCCCTAAATGTCCCTGGGGTGTCCTGCCTTCCCCTAGGTGTCCCTGGGGGTGCCCTGCCTGTCCCCTAGGTGTCGTTGGGGGTGACCTGGGTGTCCCTGGGGGTGCCCTGCCTCTCCCCTAGGTGTCCTTGGCGGTGCCCTGGGTGTCCCTGGAATGCCCTGGCTGTCCCCTTGGTGTCCCTGGGGGGGGCCCTGGCTGTCCCCTAGGTTTCCCTGGGGGTGCCCTGCCTGTCCCTTAGGTGTCCCTGGGGGTGCCCTGGGTGTCCCTGGGGTGCCCTGGCTGTCCCCTTGGTGTCCCTGGGGGGGGCCCTGGCTGTCCCCCAGGTGTCCCTGGGGGTGCCCTGCGTGTCCCTGGGGTGCCCTGGCTGTCCCCTAGGTGTCCCTGGGGGTGCCCTGGCTGTCTCTGGGGTTCCCTGGCTGTCCCCTGGTTGTCCCTGGGGGTGCCCTGGCTGTCCCTGGGGTTCCCTGGCTGTCCCCTAGGTGTCCCTGGGGGTGCCCTGAGTGTCCCTGGGCTGCCCTGGCTGTCCCCTAGGTGTCCCTGGGGGTGCCCTGGGTGTCCCTGGGGGTGCACACGGTGTCACTGAGGTTCCCTGGCTGTCCCGTACGTGTCCCTGGGGGTGCCCTGGCTGTCCCTGGGGTGTCCTGCCTTCCCCTAGGTGTCCCTGGGGGTTCCCTGCCTGTCCCCTAGGTGTCCCTGGGGGTGCCCTGCCTGTCCCCTAGGTGTCGTTGGGGGTGCCCTGGGTGTCCCTGGGGGTGCCCTGCCTGTCCCCTAGGTGTCGCTGGGGGTGCCCTGCGTGTCTCTGGGGGTGCCCTTGGTGTCCCTGTGGGGGCCCTGGCTGTGCCCTCGGTGTCCCTGAGGGTGCCCTGGCTGTGCCCTAGGTGTCCCTGGGGGTGCCCTGGCTGTCCCTAGGGTGCCCTGGCTGTGC
Source organism: Chamaea fasciata (assembly GCF_029207755.1). Classification (NCBI taxonomy): domain Eukaryota; kingdom Metazoa; phylum Chordata; class Aves; order Passeriformes; family Sylviidae; genus Chamaea; species Chamaea fasciata. Next base: position 1,540 of record NW_027095171.1, on the reverse strand, counting down.
CCTTTCTGTCCCTGGGGGTCCCCTGGGTGTCCCTTGGGGTGCCCTGGGTGTCCCTGGAGTGCCCTGGCTGTCCTCTAAATGTCCCTGGGGGTGCCCTGGCTGTCCCCTAGGTGTCCCTGGGGGTGTCCTGGTTGTCCCCTAGGTGTCCCTGGGGGTGCCCTGCCTGTCCCTGGGGGTGCCCTGGCTGTCCCCTAGGTGTCCCTGGGGGGGCCCTGGCTGTCCCCTAGGTGTCCCTGGGGGTGCCCTGGCTGTCCCTAGGGTGCCCTGGCTGTCCCCTAGGTGTCCCTGGGGGTGCCCTGGGTGTTCCTGGGGTGACCTGGCTGTCCCCAAGGTGTCCCTGTGGGTGCCCAGAGTGTCCCTGGGAGTGCCCTGGCTGTCCCCTAGGGGTCTCTGGGGGTGCCCTGGCTGTCCCGTCAGTGTCCCTGGGGGTGCCCTGCCTGTCCCCTTGGTGTCCCTGGGGGTGTCCTGGGTGTCCCTGGAGTGCCCTGGCTGACCCCTAAATGTCCCTGGGGGTGCCCTGGCTGTCCCCTAGGTGTCCCTGGGGGTGTCCTGCCTTCCCCTAGGTGTCCCTGGGGGTGCCCTGGCTTTCCCCTCGCTGTCCCTGGAGTGCCCTGGCTGTCCCCTTGGTGGCCCTGGGGGTGCCCTGGGTGTCCCCGGGGGTGCCCTGGAGGTCCCCTAGATGTCCCTGGGGGTGCCCTGGCTGTCCCTGGGGTGTCCTGCCTTCCCCTAGGTGTCCCTGGGGGTGCCCTGCCTGTCCCCTAGGTGTCCCTGGGGGTGCCCTGGGTGTCCCTGGGGTGCCCTGGCTGTCCCCTTGGTGTCCCTTGGGGGGGCCTTGGCTGTCCCCTAGGTGTCCCTGTGGGTGCCCTGCGTGTCCCTGGGGTGCCCTGGCTGTCCCCTAGGTTTCCCTGGGGGTGCCCTGGGTGTCCCTGGGGTTCCCTGGCTGTCCCCTAGGTGTCCCTGGGGGTGCCCTGGCTGTCCCTGGGGTTCCCTGGCTGTCCCCTAGGTGTCCCTGGGGGGGCCCTGGGTGTCCCTGAGGGTGCACAGGGTGTCACTGGGCTGCCCTGGCTGTCCCCTAGGGGTCTCTGGGGGTGCCCTGGCTGTCCCTTCAGTGTCCCTGGGGGTGCCCTGCCTGTCCCCTAGGTGTCCCTGTGGGTGCCCTGCCTGTCCCCTAGGTGTCGTTGGGGGTGCCCTGGGTGTCCCTGGGGGTGCCCTACCTGTCCCCTAGGTGTCTCTGGGGGTGCCCTGGGTGTCCCTGTGGGGGCCCTGGCTGTGCCCTCGGTGTCCCTGAGGGTGCCCTGGGTGTGCCCTAGGTGTCCCTGGGGGTGCCCTGGCTGTCCCTAGGGTGCCCTGGCTGTGCCCTTGGTGTCCCTGGGGGTGCCCTGGCTGCCCCTAGGGTGCCCTGGCTGTCCCCTAGGTGTCCCTGGGGGTGCCCTGGTGTCCCTGGGGTGCCCTGGCTGTCCCCTTGGTGTCCCTGGGGGGGGCCCTGGCTGTCCCCTAGGTGTCCCTGGGGGTGCCCTGCGTGTCCCTGGGGTGCCCTGGC
>NW_027095170.1:0-31487 GCF_029207755.1 Chamaea fasciata | reverse complement strand
TTCGCTTGCAGGCAGGCTTGGAACAGCGTCAAACGCTGTTTCCGAGCTCCCCACAAGCAGAGAAGCTGTTTTGCAGCACGGAAAACGCTTCTCCTAGCCTGGGAAGCGAGAAAACGCCGTTTGGCCGCGTCTAGTGCACTCTCCGCCGGTTCGCTTGCAGGCAGGCTTGGAACAGCGTCAAACGCTGTTTCCGAGCTCCCCACAAGCAGAGAAGCTGTTTGCAGCACGGAAAACGCTTCTCCTAGCCTGGGAAGCGAGAAAACGCCGTTTGGCCGCGTCTAGTGCACTCTCCGCCGGTTCGCTTGCAGGCAGGCTTGGAACAGCGTCAAACGCTGTTTCCGAGCTCCCCACAAGCAGAGAAGCTGTTTGCAGCACGGCAAGTGCTTCTCCTAGCCTGGGAAGCGAGCAAACGCCGTTTGGCCGCGCCGAGTGCGCTCTCCGGCGCTTCGCTCGTAGGCCGGCTGGAACAGCGTCAAACGCTGTTTCCGAGCTCCCCACAAGCAGAGAAGCTGTTTGCAGCACGGCAAGTGCTTCTCCTAGCCTGGGAAGCGAGCAAACGCCGTTTGGCCGCGCCGAGTGCACTCTCCGGCGGTTCGCTCGCAGGCCAGCTTGGAACAGCGTCAAACGCTGTTTCCGAGCTCCCCACAAGCAGAGAAGCTGTTTGCAGCACGGCAAGTGCTTCTCCTGGCCTGGGAAGCGAGCAAACGCCGTTTGGCCGCGCCGAGTGCACTCTCCGGCGGTTCGCTCGCAGGCCGGCCTGGAACAGCGTCAAACGCTGTTTCCGAGCTCCCCACAAGCAGAGAAGCTGTTTGCAGCACGGCAAGTGCTTCTCCTAGCCTGGGAAGCGAGCAAACGCCGTTTGGCCGCGCCGAGTGCACTCTCCGGCGGTTTCGGCTCGCAGGCCAGCTTGGAACAGCGTCAAACGCTGTTTCCGAGCTCTCCACAGGCAGAGAAGCTGTTTGCAGCACGGCAAGTGCTTCTCCTAGCCTGGGAAGCGAGCAAACGCCGTTTGGCCGCGCCGAGTGCACTCTCCGGCGGTTCGCTCGCAGGCCGGCCTGGAACAGCGTCAAACGCTGTTTCCGAGCTCTCCACAGGCAGAGAAGCTGTTTGCAGCACGGCAAGTGCTTCTCCTAGCCTGGGAAGCGAGCAAACGCCGTTTGGCCGCGCCGAGTGCACTCTCCGGCGGTTCGCTCGCAGGCCGGCCTGGAACAGCGTCAAACGCTGTTTCCGAGCTCTCCACAGGTAGAGAAGCTGTTTGCAGCACGGCAAGTGCTTCTCCTAGCCTGGGAAGCGAGCAAACGCCGGTTTGGCCGCGCCGAGTGCACTCTCCGGCGGTTCGCTCGCAGGGCCGGCCTGGAACAGCGTCAAACGCTGTTTCCGAGCTCTCCACAGGCAGAGAAGCTGTTTGCAGCACGGCAAGTGCTTCTCCTAGCCTGGGAAGCGAGCAAACGCCGTTTGGCCGCGCCGAGTGCACTCTCCGGCGGTTCGCTCGCAGGCCGGCCTGGAACAGCGTCAAACGCTGTTTCCGAGCTCTCCACAGGCAGAGAAGCTGTTTGCAGCACGGCAAGTGCTTCTCCTAGCCTGGGAAGCGAGCAAACGCCGTTTGGCCGCGCCGAGTGCACTCTCCGGCGGTTCGCTCGCAGGCCGGCCTGGAACAGCGTCAAACGCTGTTTCCGAGCTCTCCACAGGCAGAGAAGCTGTTTGCAGCACGGCAAGTGCTTCTCCTAGCCTGGGAAGCGAGCAAACGCCGTTTGGCCGCGTCTAGTGCACTCTCCGCCGGTTCGCTTGCAGGCAGGCTTGGAACAGCGTCAAACGCTGTTTCCGAGCTCCCCACAAGCAGAGAAGCTGTTTGCAGCACGGAAAACGCTTCTCCTAGCCTGGGAAGCGAGAAAACGCCGTTTGGCCGCGTCTAGTGCACTCTCCGCCGGTTCGCTTGCAGGCAGGCTTGGAACAGCGTCAAATGCTGTTTCCGAGCTCCCCACAAGCAGAGAAGCTGTTTGCTGCACGGAAAACGCTTCTCCTAGCCTGGGAAGCGAGAAAACGCCGTTTGGCCGCGTCTAGTGCACTCTCCGCCGGTTCGCTTGCAGGCAGGCTTGGAACAGCGTCAAACGCTGTTTCCGAGCTCCCCACAAGCAGAGAAGCTGTTTGCAGCACGGAAAACGCTTCTCCTAGCCTGGGAAGCGAGAAAACGCCGTTTGGCCGCGCCGAGTGCACTCTCCGCCGGTTCTCTTGCAGGCAGGCTAGGAACAGCGTCAAACGCTCTTTCCGAGCTCCCCACAAGCAGAGAAGCTGTTTGCAGCACGGAAAATGCTTCTCCTAGCCTGGGAAGCGAGAAAACGCCGTTTGGCCGCGTCTAGTGCACTCTCCGCCGGTTCGCTTGCAGGCAGGCTCGGAACAGCGTCAAACGCTGTTTCCGAGCTCCCCACAAGCAGAGAAGCTGTTTGCAGCACGGCAAGTGCTTCTCCTGGCCTGGGAAGCGAGCAAACGCCGTTTGGCCGCGCCGAGTGCACTCTCCGGCGGTTCGCTCGCAGGCCGGCCTGGAACAGCGTCAAACGCTGTTTCCGAGCTCTCCACAGGCAGAGAAGCTGTTTGCAGCACGGCAAATGCTTCTCCTAGCCTGGGAAGCGAGCAAACGCCGTTTGGCCGCGCCGAGTGCACTCTCCGGCGGTTCGCTCGCAGGCCGGCCTGGAACAGCGTCAAACGCTGTTTCCGAGCTCTCCACAGGCAGAGAAGCTGTTTGCAGCACGGCAAGTGCTTCTCCTAGCCTGGGAAGCGAGAAAACGCCGTTTGGCCGCGTCTAGTGCACTCTCTGCCGGTTCTCTTGCAGGCAGGCTCGGAACAGCGTCAAACGCTGTTTCCGAGCTCCCCACAAGCAGAGAAGCTGTTTGCAGCACGGAAAACGCTTCTCCTAGCCTGGGAAGCGAGAAAACGCCGTTTGGCCGCGTCTAGTGCACTCTCCGCCGGTTCGCTTGCAGGCAGGCTCGGAACAGCGTCAAACGCTGTTTCCGAGCTCCCCACAAGCAGAGAAGCTGTTTGCAGCACGGAAAACGCTTCTCCTAGCCTGGGAAGCGAGAAAACGCCATTTGGCCGCGTCTAGTGCACTCTCCGCCGGTTCGCTTGCAGGCAGGCTCGGAACAGCGTCAATGCTGTTTCCGAGCTCCCCACAAGCAGAGAAGCTGTTTGCAGCACGGAAAACGCTTCTCCTAGCCTGGAAGCGAGAAAACGCCGTTTGGCCGCGTCTAGTGCACTCTCCGCCGGTTCGCTTGCAGGCAGGCTCGGAACAGCGTCAAACGCTGTTTCCGAGCTCCCCACAAGCAGAGAAGCTGTTTGCAGCACGGAAAACGCTTCTCCTAGCCTGGGAAGCGAGAAAAACGCCGTTTGGCCGCGTCTAGTGCACTCTCCGCCGGTTCGCTTGCAGGCAGGCTTGGAACAGCGTCAAACGCTGTTTCCGAGCTCCCACAAGCAGAGAAGCTGTTTGCAGCACGGAAAACGCTTCTCCTAGCCTGGAAGCGAGAAAACGCCGTTTGGCCGCGTCTAGTGCACTCTCCGCCGGTTCTCTTGCAGGCAGGCTAGGAACAGCGTCAACGCTCTTTCCGAGCTCCCCACAAGCAGAGAAGCTGTTTGCAGCACGGAAAATGCTTCTCCTAGCCTGGGAAGCGAGAAAACGCCGTTTGCCGCGTCTAGTGCACTCTCCGCCGGTTCGCTTGCAGGCAGGCTCGGAACAGCGTCAAACGCTGTTTCCGAGCTCCCCACAAGCAGAGAAGCTGTTTGCAGCACGGCAAGTGCTTCTCCTGGCCTGGGAAGCGAGCAAACGCCGTTTGGCCGCGCCGAGTGCACTCTCCGGCGGTTCGCTCGCAGGCCGGCCTGGAACAGCGTCAAACGCTGTTTCCGAGCTCTCCACAGGCAGAGAAGCTGTTTGCAGCACGGCAAATGCTTCTCCTAGCCTGGGAAGCGAGCAAACGCCGTTGGGCCGCGCCGAGTGCACTCTCCGGCGGTTCGCTCGCAGGCCGGCCCTGGAACAGCGTCAAACGCTGTTTCCGAGCTCTCCACAGGCAGAGAAGCTGTTTGCAGCACGGCAAGTGCTTCTCCTAGCCTGGGAAGCGAGAAAACGCCGTTTGGCCGCGTCTAGTGCACTCTCTGCCGGTTCTCTTGCAGGCAGGCTCGGAACAGCGTCAAACGCTGTTTCCGAGCTCCCCACAAGCAGAGAAGCTGTTTGCAGCACGGAAAACGCTTCTCCTAGCCTGGGAAGCGGAGAAAACGCCGTTTGGCCGCGTCTAGTGCACTCTCCGCCGGTTCGCTTGCAGGCAGGCTCGGAACAGCGTCAAACGCTGTTTCCGAGCTCCCCACAAGCAGAGAAGCTGTTTGCAGCACGGAAAACGCTTCTCCTAGCCTGGGAAGCGAGAAAACGCCATTTTGGCCGCGTCTAGTGCACTCTCCGCCGGTTCGCTTGCAGCAGGCTCGGAACAGCGTCAAATGCTGTTTCCGAGCTCCCCACAAGCAGAGAAGCTGTTTGCAGCACGGAAAACGCTTCTCCTAGCCTGGGAAGCGAGAAAACGCCGTTTGGCCGCGTCTAGTGCACTCTCCGCCGGTTCGCTTGCAGGCAGGCTCGGAACAGCGTCAAACGCTGTTTCCGAGCTCCCCACAAGCAGAGAAGCTGTTTGCAGCACGGAAAACGCTTCTCCTAGCCTGGGAAGCGAGAAAACGCCGTTTGGCCGCGTCTAGTGCACTCTCCGCCGGTTCGCTTGCAGGCAGGCTTGGAACAGCGGTCAACGCTGTTTCCGAGCTCCCCACAAGCAGAGAAGCTGTTTGCAGCACGGAAAACGCTTCTCCTAGCCTGGGAAGCGAGAAAACGCCGTTTGGGCCGGCGTCTAGTGCACTCTCCGCCGGTTCGCTTGCAGGCAGGCTTGGAACAGCGTCAAACGCTGTTTCCGAGCTCCCACAAGCAGAGAAGCTGTTTGCAGCACGGAAAACGCTTCTCCTAGCCTGGGAAGCGAGAAAACGCCGTTTGGCCGCGTCTAGTGCACTCTCCGCCGGTTCGCTTGCAGGCAGGCTTGGAACAGCGTCAAACGCTGTTTCCGAGCTCCCCACAAGCAGAGAAGCTGTTTGCAGCACGGCAAGTGCTTCTCCTAGCCTGGGAAGCGAGCAAACGCCGTTTGGCCGCGTCTAGTGCACTCTCCGCCGGTTCGCTTGCAGGCAGGCTCGGAACAGCGTCAAACGCTGTTTCCGAGCTCCCCACAAGCAGAGAAGCTGTTTGCAGCACGGAAAACGCTTCTCCTAGCCTGGGAAGCGAGAAAACGCCATTTGGCCGCGTCTAGTGCACTCTCCGCCGGTTCGCTTGCAGGCAGGCTCGGAACAGCGTCAAATGCTGTTTCCGAGCTCCCCACAAGCAGAGAAGCTGTTTGCAGCACGGAAAACGCTTCTCCTAGCCTGGGAAGCGAGAAAACGCCGTTTGGCCGCGTCTAGTGCACTCTCCGCCGGTTCGCTTGCAGGCAGGCTCGGAACAGCGTCAAACGCTGTTTCCGAGCTCCCCACAAGCAGAGAAGCTGTTTGCAGCACGGAAAACGCTTCTCCTAGCCTGGGAAGCGAGAAAACGCCGTTTGGCCGCGTCTAGTGCACTCTCCGCCGGTTCGCTTGCAGGCAGGCTTGGAACAGCGTCAAACGCTGTTTCCGAGCTCCCCACAAGCAGAGAAGCTGTTTGCAGCACGGAAAACGCTTCTCCTAGCCTGGGAAGCGAGAAAACGCCGTTTGGCCGCGTCTAGTGCACTCTCCGCCGGTTCGCTTGCAGGCAGGCTTGGAACAGCGTCAAACGCTGTTTCCGAGCTCCCCACAAGCAGAGAAGCTGTTTTGCAGCACGGAAAACGCTTCTCCTAGCCTGGGAAGCGAGAAAACGCCGTTTGGCCGCGTCTAGTGCACTCTCCGCCGGTTCGCTTGCAGGCAGGCTTGGAACAGCGTCAAACGCTGTTTCCGAGCTCCCCACAAGCAGAGAAGCTGTTTGCAGCACGGCAAGTGCTTCTCCTAGCCTGGGAAGCGAGCAAACGCCGTTTGGCCGCGCCGAGTGCGCTCTCCGGCGCTTCGCTCGTAGGCCGGCCTGGAACAGCGTCAAACGCTGTTTCCGAGCTCCCCACAAGCAGAGAAGCTGTTTGCAGCACGGCAAGTGCTTCTCCTAGCCTGGGAAGCGAGCAAAACGCCGTTTGGCCGCGCCGAGTGCACTCTCCGGCGGTTCGCTCGCAGGCCAGCTTGGAACAGCGTCAAACGCTGTTTCCGAGCTCCCCACAAGCAGAGAAGCTGTTTGCAGCACGGCAAGTGCTTCTCCTGGCCTGGGAAGCGAGCAAACGCCGTTTGGCCGCGCCGAGTGCACTCTCCGGCGGTTCGCTCGCAGGCCGGCCTGGAACAGCGTCAAACGCTGTTTCCGAGCTCTCCACAGGCAGAGAAGCTGTTTGCAGCACGGCAAATGCTTCTCCTAGCCTGGGAAGCGAGCAAACGCCGTTTGGCCGCGCCGAGTGCACTCTCCGGCGGTTCGCTCGCAGGCCGGCCTGGAACAGCGTCAAACGCTGTTTCCGAGCTCTCCACAGGCAGAGAAGCTGTTTGCAGCACGGCAAGTGCTTCTCCTAGCCTGGGAAGCGAGAAAACGCCGTTTGGCCGCGTCTAGTGCACTCTCTGCCGGTTCTCTTGCAGGCAGGCTCGGAACAGCGTCAAACGCTGTTTCCGAGCTCCCCACAAGCAGAGAAGCTGTTTGCAGCACGGAAAACGCTTCTCCTAGCCTGGGAAGCGAGAAAACGCCGTTTGGCCGCGTCTAGTGCACTCTCCGCCGGTTCGCTTGCAGGCAGGCTCGGAACAGCGTCAAACGCTGTTTCCGAGCTCCCCACAAGCAGAGAAGCTGTTTGCAGCACGGAAAACGCTTCTCCTAGCCTGGGAAGCGAGAAAACGCCATTTGGCCGCGTCTAGTGCACTCTCCGCCGGTTCGCTTGCAGGCAGGCTCGGAACAGCGTCAAATGCTGTTTCCGAGCTCCCCACAAGCAGAGAAGCTGTTTGCAGCACGGAAAACGCTTCTCCTAGCCTGGGAAGCGAGAAAACGCCGTTTGGCCGCGTCTAGTGCACTCTCCGCCGGTTCGCTTGCAGGCAGGCTCGGAACAGCGTCAAACGCTGTTTCCGAGCTCCCCACAAGCAGAGAAGCTGTTTGCAGCACGGAAAACGCTTCTCCTAGCCTGGGAAGCGAGAAAACGCCGTTTGGCCGCGTCTAGTGCACTCTCCGCCGGTTCGCTTGCAGGCAGGCTTGGAACAGCGTCAAACGCTGTTTCCGAGCTCCCCACAAGCAGAGAAGCTGTTTGCAGCACGGAAAACGCTTCTCCTAGCCTGGGAAGCGAGAAAACGCCGTTTGGCCGCGTCTAGTGCACTCTCCGCCGGTTCGCTTGCAGGCAGGCTTGGAACAGCGTCAAACGCTGTTTCCGAGCTCCCCACAAGCAGAGAAGCTGTTTGCAGCACGGAAAACGCTTCTCCTAGCCTGGGAAGCGAGAAAACGCCGTTTGGCCGCGTCTAGTGCACTCTCCGCCGGTTCGCTTGCAGGCAGGCTTGGAACAGCGTCAAACGCTGTTTCCGAGCTCCCCACAAGCAGAGAAGCTGTTTGCAGCACGGCAAGTGCTTCTCCTAGCCTGGGAAGCGAGCAAACGCCGTTTGGCCGCGTCTAGTGCACTCTCCGCCGGTTCGCTTGCAGGCAGGCTCGGAACAGCGTCAAACGCTGTTTCCGAGCTCCCCACAAGCAGAGAAGCTGTTTGCAGCACGGAAAACGCTTCTCCTAGCCTGGGAAGCGAGAAAACGCCATTTGGCCGCGTCTAGTGCACTCTCCGCCGGTTCGCTTGCAGGCAGGCTCGGAACAGCGTCAAATGCTGTTTCCGAGCTCCCCACAAGCAGAGAAGCTGTTTGCAGCACGGAAAACGCTTCTCCTAGCCTGGGAAGCGAGAAAACGCCGTTTGGCCGCGTCTAGTGCACTCTCCGCCGGTTCGCTTGCAGGCAGGCTCGGAACAGCGTCAAACGCTGTTTCCGAGCTCCCCACAAGCAGAGAAGCTGTTTGCAGCACGGAAAACGCTTCTCCTAGCCTGGGAAGCGAGAAAACGCCGTTTGGCCGCGTCTAGTGCACTCTCCGCCGGTTCGCTTGCAGGCAGGCTTGGAACAGCGTCAAACGCTGTTTCCGAGCTCCCCACAAGCAGAGAAGCTGTTTGCAGCACGGAAAACGCTTCTCCTAGCCTGGGAAGCGAGAAAACGCCGTTTGGCCGCGTCTAGTGCACTCTCCGCCGGTTCGCTTGCAGGCAGGCTTGGAACAGCGTCAAACGCTGTTTCCGAGCTCCCCACAAGCAGAGAAGCTGTTTGCAGCACGGAAAACGCTTCTCCTAGCCTGGGAAGCGAGAAAACGCCGTTTGGCCGCGTCTAGTGCACTCTCCGCCGGTTCGCTTGCAGGCAGGCTTGGAACAGCGTCAAACGCTGTTTCCGAGCTCCCCACAAGCAGAGAAGCTGTTTGCAGCACGGCAAGTGCTTCTCCTAGCCTGGGAAGCGAGCAAACGCCGTTTGGCCGCGCCGAGTGCGCTCTCCGGCGCTTCGCTCGTAGGCCGGCCTGGAACAGCGTCAAACGCTGTTTCCGAGCTCCCCACAAGCAGAGAAGCTGTTTGCAGCACGGCAAGTGCTTCTCCTAGCCTGGGAAGCGAGCAAACGCCGTTTGGCCGCGCCGAGTGCACTCTCCGGCGGTTCGCTCGCAGGCCAGCTTGGAACAGCGTCAAACGCTGTTTCCGAGCTCTCCACAGGCAGAGAAGCTGTTTGCAGCACGGCAAGTGCTTCTCCTAGCCTGGGAAGCGAGCAAACGCCGTTTGGCCGCGCCGAGTGCACTCTCCGGCGGTTCGCTCGCAGGCCGGCCTGGAACACCGTCAAACGCTGTTTCCGAGCTCTCCACAGGCAGAGAAGCTGTTTGCAGCACGGCAAGTGCTTCTCCTAGCCTGGGAAGCGAGCAAACGCCGTTTGCCCGGGCCGAGTGCACTCTCCGGCGGTTCGCTCGCAGGCCGGCCTGGAACACCGTCAAACGCTGTTTCCGAGCTCTCCACAGGCAGAGAAGCTGTTTGCAGCACGGCAAGTGCTTCTCGTAGCCTGGGAAGCGAGCAAACGCCGTTTGGCCGCGCCGAGTGCACTCTCCGGCGGTTCGCTCGCAGGCCGGCCTGGAACAGCGTCAAACGCTGTTTCCGAGCTCTCCACAGGCAGAGAAGCTGTTTGCAGCACGGCAAGTGCTTCTCCTAGCCTGGGAAGCGAGCAAACGCCGTTTGGCCGCGCCGAGTGCACTCTCCGGCGGTTCGCTCGCAGGCCAGCCTGGAACAGCGTCAAACGCTGTTTCCGAGCTCTCCACAGGCAGAGAAGCTGTTTGCAGCACGGAAAACGCTTCTCCTAGCCTGGGAAGCGAGAAAACGCCGTTTGGCCGCGTCTAGTGCACTCTCCGCCGGTTCGCTTGCAGGCAGGCTTGGAACAGCGTCAAACGCTGTTTCCGAGCTCCCCACAAGCAGAGAAGCTGTTTGCAGCACGGAAAGTTCTCCTCCTAGCCTGGGAAGCGAGAAAACGCCGTTTGGCCGCGCCTAGTGCACTCTCCGGCAGTTCGCTTGCTGGCAGGCTTGGAACAGCGTTAAACGCTGTTTCCGAGCTCACCACAAGCAGAGAAGCTGTTTGCAGCACGGAAAGTGCTTCTCTTAGCCTGGGAAGCGAGAAAGCGCCTTTTGGCCGCGCCTAGTACTCTAAGAGGGTGCATGCTGCTGGCTGGCTGCGAACAGCGGCTAGGCGCGGTTTCCGAGCTCTCCACAAGCAGAGAAGCTGTTTGCAGAACGGAAAGGGCTTCTCTTAGCCTGGGAAGCGAGAAAACGCCTTTTGGCCGCGCCTCGTGCTTTCTCCAGCAGTACGCCGCAGGTTGGCTGCGAACAGCGGTAGGCGCGGTTTCCAAGCTCTCCACAAGCAGAGAAGCTGTTTGCAGCATGGAAAGTGCTTCTCCTAGCCTGGGAAGCGAGCAAACGCCGTTTGGCCGCGCCTAGTGCACTCTCAGGCGGTTCGCTTGCAGGCAGGCTCGGAACAGCGTTAAACGCTGTTTCCGAGCTCTCCACAGGCAGAGAAGCTGTTTGCAGCATGGAAAACGCTTCTCCTAGCCTGGGAAGCGAGAAAACGCCGTTTGGCCGCGTCTAGTGCACTCTCCGCCGGTTCGCTCGCAGGCAGGCTTGGAACAGCGTCAAACGCTGTTTCCGAGCTCCCCACAAGCAGAGAAGCTGATTGCAGCACGGCAAGTGCTTCTCCTAGCCTGGGGAAGCGAGCAAACGCCGTTTGGCTGCGCCGAGTGCACTCTCCGGCGCTTCGCTCGCAGGCCGGCCTGGAACAGCGTCAAACGCTGTTTCCGAGCTCCCCACAAGCAGAGAAGCTGTTTGCAGCACGGAAAATGCTTCTCCTAGCCTGGGAAGCGAGAAAACGCCGTTTGGCCGCGTCTAGTGCACTCTCCGCCGGTTCGCTTGCAGGCAGGCTCGGAACAGCGTCAAACGCTGTTTCCGAGCTCCCCACAAGCAGAGAAGCTGTTTGCAGCACGGCAAGTGCTTCTCCTGGCCTGGGAAGCGAGCAAACGCCGTTTGGCCGCGCCGAGTGCACTCTCCGGCGGTTCGCTCGCAGGCCGGCCTGGAACAGCGTCAAACGCTGTTTCCGAGCTCTCCACAGGCAGAGAAGCTGTTTGCAGCACGGCAAATGCTTCTCCTAGCCTGGGAAGCGAGCAAACGCCGTTTGGCCGCGCCGAGTGCACTCTCCGGCGGTTCGCTCGCAGGCCCGCCTGGAACAGCGTCAAACGCTGTTTCCGAGCTCTCCACAGGCAGAGAAGCTGTTTGCAGCACGGCAAGTGCTTCTCCTAGCCTGGGAAGCGAGAAAACGCCGTTTGGCCGCGTCTAGTGCACTCTCTGCCGGTTCTCTTGCAGGCAGGCTCGGAACAGCGTCAAACGCTGTTTCCGAGCTCCCCACAAGCAGAGAAGCTGTTTGCAGCACGGAAAACGCTTCTCCTAGCCTGGGAAGCGAGGGGGAAAACGCCGTTTGGCCGCGTCTAGTGCACTCTCCGCCGGTTCGCTTGCAGGCAGGCTCGGAACAGCGTCAAACGCTGTTTCCGAGCTCCCCACAAGCAGAGAAGCTGTTTGCAGCACGGAAAACGCTTCTCCTAGCCTGGGAAGCGAGAAAACGCCATTTGGCCGCGTCTAGTGCACTCTCCGCCGGTTCGCTTGCAGGCAGGCTCGGAACAGCGTCAAATGCTGTTTCCGAGCTCCCCACAAGCAGAGAAGCTGTTTGCAGCACGGAAAACGCTTCTCCTAGCCTGGGAAGCGAGAGGAAAACGCCGTTTGGCCGCGTCTAGTGCACTCTCCGCCGGTTCGCTTGCAGGCAGGCTCGGAACAGCGTCAAACGCTGTTTCCGAGCTCCCCACAAGCAGAGAAGCTGTTTGCAGCACGGAAAACGCTTCTCCTAGCCTGGGAAGCGAGAAAACGCCGTTTGGGCCGCGTCTAGTGCACTCTCCGCCGGTTCGCTTGCAGGCAGGCTTGGAACAGCGTCAAACGCTGTTTCCGAGCTCCCCACAAGCAGAGAAGCTGTTTGCAGCACGGAAAACGCTTCTCCTAGCCTGGGAAGCGAGGAAAACGCCGTTTGGCCGCGTCTAGTGCACTCTCCGCCGGTTCGCTTGCAGGCAGGCTTGGAACAGCGTCAAACGCTGTTTCCGAGCTCCCCACAAGCAGAGAAGCTGTTTGCAGCACGGAAAACGCTTCTCCTAGCCTGGGAAGCGAGAAAACGCCGTTTGGCCGCGTCTAGTGCACTCTCCGCCGGTTCGCTTGCAGGCAGGCTTGGAACAGCGTCAAACGCTGTTTCCGAGCTCCCCACAAGCAGAGAAGCTGTTTGCAGCACGGCAAGTGCTTCTCCTAGCCTGGGAAGCGAGCAAACGCCGTTTGGCCGCGTCTAGTGCACTCTCCGCCGGTTCGCTTGCAGGCAGGCTCGGAACAGCGTCAAACGCTGTTTCCGAGCTCCCCACAAGCAGAGAAGCTGTTTGCAGCACGGAAAAACGCTTCTCCTAGCCTGGGAAGCGAGAAAACGCCATTTGGCCGCGTCTAGTGCACTCTCCGCCGGTTCGCTTGCAGGCAGGCTCGGAACAGCGTCAAATGCTGTTTCCGAGCTCCCCACAAGCAGAGAAGCTGTTTGCAGCACGGGAAAACGCTTCTCCTAGCCTGGGAAGCGAGAAAACGCCGTTTTGGCCGCGTCTAGTGCACTCTCCGCCGGTTCGCTTGCAGGCAGGCTCGGAACAGCGTCAAACGCTGTTTCCGAGCTCCCCACAAGCAGAGAAGCTGTTTGCAGCACGGAAAACGCTTCTCCTAGCCTGGGAAGCGAGAAAACGCCGTTTGGCCGCGTCTAGTGCACTCTCCGCCGGTTCGCTTGCAGGCAGGCTTGGAACAGCGTCAAACGCTGTTTCCGAGCTCCCCACAAGCAGAGAAGCTGTTTGCAGCACGGAAAACGCTTCTCCTAGCCTGGGAAGCGAGGGAAAACGCCGTTTGGCCGCGTCTAGTGCACTCTCCGCCGGTTCGCTTGCAGGCAGGCTTGGAACAGCGTCAAACGCTGTTTCCGAGCTCCCCACAAGCAGAGAAGCTGTTTGCAGCACGGAAAACGCTTCTCCTAGCCTGGGAAGCGAGGAAAACGCCGTTTGGCCGCGTCTAGTGCACTCTCCCGCCGGTTCGCTTGCAGGCAGGCTTGGAACAGCGTCAAACGCTGTTTCCGAGCTCCCCACAAGCAGAGAAGCTGTTTTGCAGCACGGCAAGTGCTTCTCCTAGCCTGGGAAGCGAGCAAACGCCGTTTGGCCGCGCCGAGTGCGCTCTCCGGCGCTTCGCTCGTAGGCCGGCCTGGAACAGCGTCAAACGCTGTTTCCGAGCTCCCCACAAGCAGAGAAGCTGTTTGCAGCACGGCAAGTGCTTCTCCTAGCCTGGGAAGCGAGCAAACGCCGTTTGGCCGCGCCGAGTGCACTCTCCGGCGGTTCGCTCGCAGGCCAGCTTGGAACAGCGTCAAACGCTGTTTCCGAGCTCTCCACAGGCAGAGAAGCTGTTTGCAGCACGGCAAGTGCTTCTCCTAGCCTGGGAAGCGAGCAAACGCCGTTTGGCCGCGCCGAGTGCACTCTCCGGCGGTTCGCTCGCAGGCCGGCCTGGAACACCGTCAAACGCTGTTTCCCGAGCTCTCCACAGGCAGAGAAGCTGTTTGCAGCACGGCAAGTGCTTCTCCTAGCCTGGGAAGCGAGCAAACGCCGTTTGGCCGGGCCGAGTGCACTCTCCGGCGGTTCGCTCGCAGGCCGGCCTGGAACACCGTCAAACGCTGTTTCCGAGCTCTCCACAGGCAGAGAAGCTGTTTGCAGCACGGCAAGTGCTTCTCTTAGCCTGGGAAGCGAGAAAGCGCCTTTTGGCCGCGCCTAGTACTCTAAGAGGGTGCATGCTGCTGGCTGGCTGCGAACAGCGGCTAGGCGCGGTTTCCGAGCTCTCCACAAGCAGAGAAGCTGTTTGCAGAACGGAAAGGGCTTCTCTTAGCCTGGGAAGCGAGGAAAACGCCTTTTGGCCGCGCCTCGTGCTTTCTCCAGCAGTACGCCGCAGGTTGGCTGCGAACAGCGGTAGGCGCGGTTTCCAAGCTCTCCACAAGCAGAGAAGCTGTTTGCAGCATGGAAAGTGCTTCTCCTAGCCTGGGAAGCGAGCAAACGCCGTTTGGCCGCGCCTAGTGCACTCTCAGGCGGTTCGCTTGCAGGCAGGCTCGGAACAGCGTTAAACGCTGTTTCCGAGCTCTCCACAGGCAGAGAAGCTGTTTGCAGCATGGAAAACGCTTCTCCTAGCCTGGGAAGCGAGAAAACGCCGTTTGGCCGCGTCTAGTGCACTCTCCGCCGGTTCGCTCGCAGGCAGGCTTGGAACAGCGTCAAACGCTGTTTCCGAGCTCCCCACAAGCAGAGAAGCTGATTGCAGCACGGCAAGTGCTTCTCCTAGCCTGGGAAGCGAGCAAACGCCGTTTGGCTGCGCCGAGTGCACTCTCCGGCGCTTCGCTCGCAGGCCGGCCTGGAACAGCGTCAAACGCTGTTTCCGAGCTCCCCACAAGCAGAGAAGCTGTTTGCAGCACGGAAAATGCTTCTCCTAGCCTGGGAAGCGAGAAAACGCCGTTTGGCCGCGTCTAGTGCACTCTCCGCCGGTTCGCTTGCAGGCAGGCTCGGAACAGCGTCAAACGCTGTTTCCGAGCTCCCCACAAGCAGAGAAGCTGTTTGCAGCACGGCAAGTGCTTCTCCTGGCCTGGGAAGCGAGCAAACGCCGTTTGGCCGCGCCGAGTGCACTCTCCGGCGGTTCGCTCGCAGGCCGGCCTGGAACAGCGTCAAACGCTGTTTCCGAGCTCTCCACAGGCAGAGAAGCTGTTTGCAGCACGGCAAATGCTTCTCCTAGCCTGGGAAGCGAGCAAACGCCGTTTGGCCGCGCCGAGTGCACTCTCCGGCGGTTCGCTCGCAGGCCCGCCTGGAACAGCGTCAAACGCTGTTTCCGAGCTCTCCACAGGCAGAGAAGCTGTTTGCAGCACGGCAAGTGCTTCTCCTAGCCTGGGAAGCGAGAAAACGCCGTTTGGCCGCGTCTAGTGCACTCTCTGCCGGTTCTCTTGCAGGCAGGCTCGGAACAGCGTCAAACGCTGTTTCCGAGCTCCCCACAAGCAGAGAAGCTGTTTGCAGCACGGAAAACGCTTCTCCTAGCCTGGGAAGCGAGAAAACGCCGTTTGGCCGCGTCTAGTGCACTCTCCGCCGGTTCGCTTGCAGGCAGGCTCGGAACAGCGTCAAACGCTGTTTCCGAGCTCCCCACAAGCAGAGAAGCTGTTTGCAGCACGGAAAACGCTTCTCCTAGCCTGGGAAGCGAGAAAACGCCATTTGGCCGCGTCTAGTGCACTCTCCGCCGGTTCGCTTGCAGGCAGGCTCGGAACAGCGTCAAATGCTGTTTCCGAGCTCCCCACAAGCAGAGAAGCTGTTTGCAGCACGGAAAACGCTTCTCCTAGCCTGGGAAGCGAGAAAACGCCGTTTGGCCGCGTCTAGTGCACTCTCCGCCGGTTCGCTTGCAAGCGTCAAACGCTGTTTCCGAGCTCCCCACAAGCAGAGAAGCTGTTTGCAGCACGGAAAACGCTTCTCCTAGCCTGGGAAGCGAGAAAACGCCGTTTGGCCGCGTCTAGTGCACTCTCCGCCGGTTCGCTTGCAGGCAGGCTTGGAACAGCGTCAAACGCTGTTTCCGAGCTCCCCACAAGCAGAGAAGCTGTTTGCAGCACGGAAAACGCTTCTCCTAGCCTGGGAAGCGAGAAAACGCCGTTTGGCCGCGTCTAGTGCACTCTCCGCCGGTTCGCTTGCAGGCAGGCTTGGAACAGCGTCAAACGCTGTTTCCGAGCTCCCCACAAGCAGAGAAGCTGTTTGCAGCACGGAAAACGCTTCTCCTAGCCTGGGAAGCGAGAAAACGCCGTTTGGCCGCGTCTAGTGCACTCTCCGCCGGTTCGCTTGCAGGCAGGCTTGGAACAGCGTCAAACGCTGTTTCCGAGCTCCCCACAAGCAGAGAAGCTGTTTGCAGCACGGCAAGTGCTTCTCCTAGCCTGGGAAGCGAGCAAACGCCGTTTGGCCGCGTCTAGTGCACTCTCCGCCGGTTCGCTTGCAGGCAGGCTCGGAACAGCGTCAAACGCTGTTTCCGAGCTCCCCACAAGCAGAGAAGCTGTTTGCAGCACGGAAA
Source organism: Chamaea fasciata (assembly GCF_029207755.1). Classification (NCBI taxonomy): domain Eukaryota; kingdom Metazoa; phylum Chordata; class Aves; order Passeriformes; family Sylviidae; genus Chamaea; species Chamaea fasciata. Next base: position 15,708 of record NW_027095170.1, on the reverse strand, counting down.
ACGCTTCTCCTAGCCTGGGAAGCGAGAAAACGCCATTTGGCCGCGTCTAGTGCACTCTCCGCCGGTTCGCTTGCAGGCAGGCTCGGAACAGCGTCAAATGCTGTTTCCGAGCTCCCCACAAGCAGAGAAGCTGTTTGCAGCACGGAAAACGCTTCTCCTAGCCTGGGAAGCGAGAAAACGCCGTTTGGCCGCGTCTAGTGCACTCTCCGCCGGTTCGCTTGCAGGCAGGCTCGGAACAGCGTCAAACGCTGTTTCCGAGCTCCCCACAAGCAGAGAAGCTGTTTGCAGCACGGAAAACGCTTCTCCTAGCCTGGGAAGCGAGAAAACGCCGTTTGGCCGCGTCTAGTGCACTCTCCGCCGGTTCGCTTGCAGGCAGGCTTGGAACAGCGTCAAACGCTGTTTCCGAGCTCCCCACAAGCAGAGAAGCTGTTTGCAGCACGGAAAACGCTTCTCCTAGCCTGGGAAGCGAGAAAACGCCGTTTGGCCGCGTCTAGTGCACTCTCCGCCGGTTCGCTTGCAGGCAGGCTTGGAACAGCGTCAAACGCTGTTTCCGAGCTCCCCACAAGCAGAGAAGCTGTTTGCAGCACGGAAAACGCTTCTCCTAGCCTGGGAAGCGAGAAAACGCCGTTTGGCCGCGTCTAGTGCACTCTCCGCCGGTTCGCTTGCAGGCAGGCTTGGAACAGCGTCAAACGCTGTTTCCGAGCTCCCCACAAGCAGAGAAGCTGTTTGCAGCACGGCAAGTGCTTCTCCTAGCCTGGGAAGCGAGCAAACGCCGTTTGGCCGCGCCGAGTGCGCTCTCCGGCGCTTCGCTCGTAGGCCGGCCTGGAACAGCGTCAAACGCTGTTTCCGAGCTCCCCACAAGCAGAGAAGCTGTTTGCAGCACGGCAAGTGCTTCTCCTAGCCTGGGAAGCGAGCAAACGCCGTTTGGCCGCGCCGAGTGCACTCTCCGGCGGTTCGCTCGCAGGCCAGCTTGGAACAGCGTCAAACGCTGTTTCCGAGCTCTCCACAGGCAGAGAAGCTGTTTGCAGCACGGCAAGTGCTTCTCCTAGCCTGGGAAGCGAGCAAACGCCGTTTGGCCGCGCCGAGTGCACTCTCCGGCGGTTCGCTCGCAGGCCGGCCTGGAACACCGTCAAACGCTGTTTCCGAGCTCTCCACAGGCAGAGAAGCTGTTTGCAGCACGGCAAGTGCTTCTCCTAGCCTGGGAAGCGAGCAAACGCCGTTTGGCCGGGCCGAGTGCACTCTCCGGCGGTTCGCTCGCAGGCCGGCCTGGAACACCGTCAAACGCTGTTTCCGAGCTCTCCACAGGCAGAGAAGCTGTTTGCAGCACGGCAAGTGCTTCTCTTAGCCTGGGAAGCGAGAAAGCGCCTTTTGGCCGCGCCTAGTACTCTAAGAGGGTGCATGCTGCTGGCTGGCTGCGAACAGCGGCTAGGCGCGGTTTCCGAGCTCTCCACAAGCAGAGAAGCTGTTTGCAGAACGGAAAGGGCTTCTCTTAGCCTGGGAAGCGAGAAAACGCCTTTTGGCCGCGCCTCGTGCTTTCTCCAGCAGTACGCCGCAGGTTGGCTGCGAACAGCGGTAGGCGCGGTTTCCAAGCTCTCCACAAGCAGAGAAGCTGTTTGCAGCATGGAAAGTGCTTCTCCTAGCCTGGGAAGCGAGCAAACGCCGTTTGGCCGCGCCTAGTGCACTCTCAGGCGGTTCGCTTGCAGGCAGGCTCGGAACAGCGTTAAACGCTGTTTCCGAGCTCTCCACAGGCAGAGAAGCTGTTTGCAGCATGGCAACTGCTTCTCCTAGCCTGGGAAGCGAGAAAACACCGTTTGGCCGCGCCGAGTGCACTCTCCGGCGGTTCGCTTGCAGGCAGGCTTGGAACAGCGCTAGGCACCGTTACCGAGCTCTCCACAAGCAGAGAAGCTGTTTGCAGCACGGAATGTGCTTCTCCTAGCCTGGGAAGCGAGCAAACGCCGTTTGGCCGCGCCGAGTGCACTCTCCGGCGGTTCGCTCGCAGGCAGGCTTGGAACAGCGTCAAACGCTGTTTCCGAGCTCTCCACAGGCAGAGAAGCTGTTTGCAGCATGGAAAACGCTTCTCCTAGCCTGGGAAGCGAGAAAACGCCGTTTGGCCGCGTCTAGTGCACTCTCCGCCGGTTCGCTCGCAGGCAGGCTTGGAACAGCGTCAAACGCTGTTTCCGAGCTCCCCACAAGCAGAGAAGCTGATTGCAGCACGGCAAGTGCTTCTCCTAGCCTGGGAAGCGAGCAAACGCCGTTTGGCCGCGCCGAGTGCACTCTCCGGCGCTTCGCTCGCAGGCCGGCCTGGAACAGCGTCAAACGCTGTTTCCGAGCTCTCCACAGGCAGAGAAGCTGTTTGCAGCACGGCAAGTGCTTCTCCTAGCCTGGGAAGCGAGCAAACGCCGTTTGGCCGCGCCGAGTGCACTCTCCGGCGGTTCGCTCGCAGGCCGGCCTGGAACAGCGTCAAACGCTGTTTCCGAGCTCCCCACAAGCAGAGAAGCTGTTTGCAGCACGGAAAACGCTTCTCCTAGCCTGGGAAGCGAGAAAACGCCGTTTGGCCGCGTCTAGTGCACTCTCCGCCGGTTCGCTTGCAGGCAGGCTTGGAACAGCGTCAAACGCTGTTTCCGAGCTCCCCACAAGCAGAGAAGCTGTTTGCAGCACGGAAAACGCTTCTCCTAGCCTGGGAAGCGAGAAAACGCCGTTTGGCCGCGTCTAGTGCACTCTCCGCCGGTTCGCTTGCAGGCAGGCTTGGAACAGCGTCAAACGCTGTTTCCGAGCTCCCCACAAGCAGAGAAGCTGTTTGCAGCACGGCAAGTGCTTCTCCTAGCCTGGGAAGCGAGCAAACGCCGTTTGGCCGCGTCTAGTGCACTCTCCGCCGGTTCGCTTGCAGGCAGGCTCGGAACAGCGTCAAACGCTGTTTCCGAGCTCCCCACAAGCAGAGAAGCTGTTTGCAGCACGGAAAACGCTTCTCCTAGCCTGGGAAGCGAGAAAACGCCATTTGGCCGCGTCTAGTGCACTCTCCGCCGGTTCGCTTGCAGGCAGGCTCGGAACAGCGTCAAATGCTGTTTCCGAGCTCCCCACAAGCAGAGAAGCTGTTTGCAGCACGGAAAACGCTTCTCCTAGCCTGGGAAGCGAGAAAACGCCGTTTGGCCGCGTCTAGTGCACTCTCCGCCGGTTCGCTTGCAGGCAGGCTCGGAACAGCGTCAAACGCTGTTTCCGAGCTCCCCACAAGCAGAGAAGCTGTTTGCAGCACGGAAAACGCTTCTCCTAGCCTGGGAAGCGAGAAAACGCCGTTTGGCCGCGTCTAGTGCACTCTCCGCCGGTTCGCTTGCAGGCAGGCTTGGAACAGCGTCAAACGCTGTTTCCGAGCTCCCCACAAGCAGAGAAGCTGTTTGCAGCACGGAAAACGCTTCTCCTAGCCTGGGAAGCGAGAAAACGCCGTTTGGCCGCGTCTAGTGCACTCTCCGCCGGTTCGCTTGCAGGCAGGCTTGGAACAGCGTCAAACGCTGTTTCCGAGCTCCCCACAAGCAGAGAAGCTGTTTGCAGCACGGAAAACGCTTCTCCTAGCCTGGGAAGCGAGAAAACGCCGTTTGGCCGCGTCTAGTGCACTCTCCGCCGGTTCGCTTGCAGGCAGGCTTGGAACAGCGTCAAACGCTGTTTCCGAGCTCCCCACAAGCAGAGAAGCTGTTTGCAGCACGGCAAGTGCTTCTCCTAGCCTGGGAAGCGAGCAAACGCCGTTTGGCCGCGCCGAGTGCGCTCTCCGGCGCTTCGCTCGTAGGCCGGCCTGGAACAGCGTCAAACGCTGTTTCCGAGCTCCCCACAAGCAGAGAAGCTGTTTGCAGCACGGCAAGTGCTTCTCCTAGCCTGGGAAGCGAGCAAACGCCGTTTGGCCGCGCCGAGTGCACTCTCCGGCGGTTCGCTCGCAGGCCAGCTTGGAACAGCGTCAAACGCTGTTTCCGAGCTCTCCACAGGCAGAGAAGCTGTTTGCAGCACGGCAAGTGCTTCTCCTAGCCTGGGAAGCGAGCAAACGCCGTTTGGCCGCGCCGAGTGCACTCTCCGGCGGTTCGCTCGCAGGCCGGCCTGGAACACCGTCAAACGCTGTTTCCGAGCTCTCCACAGGCAGAGAAGCTGTTTGCAGCACGGCAAGTGCTTCTCCTAGCCTGGGAAGCGAGCAAACGCCGTTTGGCCGGGCCGAGTGCACTCTCCGGCGGTTCGCTCGCAGGCCGGCCTGGAACACCGTCAAACGCTGTTTCCGAGCTCTCCACAGGCAGAGAAGCTGTTTGCAGCACGGCAAGTGCTTCTCGTAGCCTGGGAAGCGAGCAAACGCCGTTTGGCCGCGCCGAGTGCACTCTCCGGCGGTTCGCTCGCAGGCCGGCCTGGAACAGCGTCAAACGCTGTTTCCGAGCTCTCCACAGGCAGAGAAGCTGTTTGCAGCACGGCAAGTGCTTCTCCTAGCCTGGGAAGCGAGCAAACGCCGTTTGGCCGCGCCGAGTGCACTCTCCGGCGGTTCGCTCGCAGGCCAGCCTGGAACAGCGTCAAACGCTGTTTCCGAGCTCTCCACAGGCAGAGAAGCTGTTTGCAGCACGGAAAACGCTTCTCCTAGCCTGGGAAGCGAGAAAACGCCGTTTGGCCGCGTCTAGTGCACTCTCCGCCGGTTCGCTTGCAGGCAGGCTTGGAACAGCGTCAAACGCTGTTTCCGAGCTCCCCACAAGCAGAGAAGCTGTTTGCAGCACGGAAAGTTCTCCTCCTAGCCTGGGAAGCGAGAAAACGCCGTTTGGCCGCGCCTAGTGCACTCTCCGGCAGTTCGCTTGCTGGCAGGCTTGGAACAGCGTTAAACGCTGTTTCCGAGCTCACCACAAGCAGAGAAGCTGTTTGCAGCACGGAAAGTGCTTCTCTTAGCCTGGGAAGCGAGAAAGCGCCTTTTGGCCGCGCCTAGTACTCTAAGAGGGTGCATGCTGCTGGCTGGCTGCGAACAGCGGCTAGGCGCGGTTTCCGAGCTCTCCACAAGCAGAGAAGCTGTTTGCAGAACGGAAAGGGCTTCTCTTAGCCTGGGAAGCGAGAAAACGCCTTTTGGCCGCGCCTCGTGCTTTCTCCAGCAGTACGCCGCAGGTTGGCTGCGAACAGCGGTAGGCGCGGTTTCCAAGCTCTCCACAAGCAGAGAAGCTGTTTGCAGCATGGAAAGTGCTTCTCCTAGCCTGGGAAGCGAGCAAACGCCGTTTGGCCGCGCCTAGTGCACTCTCAGGCGGTTCGCTTGCAGGCAGGCTCGGAACAGCGTTAAACGCTGTTTCCGAGCTCTCCACAGGCAGAGAAGCTGTTTGCAGCATGGCAACTGCTTCTCCTAGCCTGGGAAGCGAGAAAACACCGTTTGGCCGCGCCGAGTGCACTCTCCGGCGGTTCGCTTGCAGGCAGGCTTGGAACAGCGCTAGGCACCGTTACCGAGCTCTCCACAAGCAGAGAAGCTGTTTGCAGCACGGAATGTGCTTCTCCTAGCCTGGGAAGCGAGCAAACGCCGTTTGGCCGCGCCGAGTGCACTCTCCGGCGGTTCGCTCGCAGGCAGGCTTGGAACAGCGTCAAACGCTGTTTCCGAGCTCTCCACAGGCAGAGAAGCTGTTTGCAGCATGGAAAACGCTTCTCCTAGCCTGGGAAGCGAGAAAACGCCGTTTGGCCGCGTCTAGTGCACTCTCCGCCGGTTCGCTCGCAGGCAGGCTTGGAACAGCGTCAAACGCTGTTTCCGAGCTCCCCACAAGCAGAGAAGCTGATTGCAGCACGGCAAGTGCTTCTCCTAGCCTGGGAAGCGAGCAAACGCCGTTTGGCCGCGCCGAGTGCACTCTCCGGCGCTTCGCTCGCAGGCCGGCCTGGAACAGCGTCAAACGCTGTTTCCGAGCTCTCCACAGGCAGAGAAGCTGTTTGCAGCACGGCAAGTGCTTCTCCTAGCCTGGGAAGCGAGCAAACGCCGTTTGGCCGCGCCGAGTGCACTCTCCGGCGGTTCGCTCGCAGGCCGGCCTGGAACAGCGTCAAACGCTGTTTCCGAGCTCTCCACAGGCAGAGAAGCTGTTTGCAGCACGGCAAGTGCTTCTCCTAGCCTGGGAAGCGAGCAAACGCCGTTTGGCCGCGCCGAGTGCACTCTCCGGCGGTTCGCTCGCAGGCCGGCCTGGAACAGCGTCAAACGCTGTTTCCGAGCTCTCCACAGGCAGAGAAGCTGTTTGCAGCAGGGCAAGTGCTTCTCCTAGCCTGGGAAGCGAGAAAACGCCGTTTGGCCGCGTCTAGTGCACTCTCCGCCGGTTCGCTTGCAGGCAGGCTTGGAACAGCGTCAAACGCTGTTTCCGAGCTCCCCACAAGCAGAGAAGCTGTTTGCAGCACGGAAAACGCTTCTCCTAGCCTGGGAAGCGAGAAAACGCCGTTTGGCCGCGTCTAGTGCACTCTCCGCCGGTTCGCTTGCAGGCAGGCTTGGAACAGCGTCAAACGCTGTTTCCGAGCTCCCCACAAGCAGAGAAGCTGTTTGCAGCACGGCAAGTGCTTCTCCTAGCCTGGGAAGCGAGCAAACGCCGTTTGGCCGCGTCTAGTGCACTCTCCGCCGGTTCGCTTGCAGGCAGGCTCGGAACAGCGTCAAACGCTGTTTCCGAGCTCCCCACAAGCAGAGAAGCTGTTTGCAGCACGGAAAACGCTTCTCCTAGCCTGGGAAGCGAGAAAACGCCATTTGGCCGCGTCTAGTGCACTCTCCGCCGGTTCGCTTGCAGGCAGGCTCGGAACAGCGTCAAACGCTGTTTCCGAGCTCCCCACAAGCAGAGAAGCTGTTTGCAGCACGGAAAACGCTTCTCCTAGCCTGGGAAGCGAGAAAACGCCGTTTGGCCGCGTCTAGTGCACTCTCCGCCGGTTCGCTTGCAGGCAGGCTCGGAACAGCGTCAAACGCTGTTTCCGAGCTCCCCACAAGCAGAGAAGCTGTTTGCAGCACGGAAAACGCTTCTCCTAGCCTGGGAAGCGAGGAAAACGCCGTTTGGCCGCGTCTAGTGCACTCTCCGCCGGTTCGCTTGCAGGCAGGCTTGGAACAGCGTCAAACGCTGTTTCCGAGCTCCCCACAAGCAGAGAAGCTGTTTGCAGCACGGAAAACGCTTCTCCTAGCCTGGGAAGCGAGAAAACGCCGTTTGGCCGCGTCTAGTGCACTCTCCGCCGGTTCGCTTGCAGGCAGGCTTGGAACAGCGTCAAACGCTGTTCCGAGCTCCCCACAAGCAGAGAAGCTGTTTGCAGCACGGAAAACGCTTCTCCTAGCCTGGGAAGCGAGAAAACGCCGTTTGGCCGCGTCTAGTGCACTCTCCGCCGGTTCGCTTGCAGGCAGGCTTGGAACAGCGTCAAACGCTGTTTCCGAGCTCCCCACAAGCAGAGAAGCTGTTTGCAGCACGGCAAGTGCTTCTCCTAGCCTGGGAAGCGAGCAAACGCCGTTTGGCCGCGCCGAGTGCGCTCTCCGGCGCTTCGCTCGTAGGCCGGCCTGGAACAGCGTCAAACGCTGTTTCCGAGCTCCCCACAAGCAGAGAAGCTGTTTGCAGCACGGCAAGTGCTTCTCCTAGCCTGGGAAGCGAGCAAACGCCGTTTGGCCGCGCCGAGTGCACTCTCCGGCGGTTCGCTCGCAGGCCAGCTTGGAACAGCGTCAAACGCTGTTTCCGAGCTCTCCACAGGCAGAGAAGCTGTTTGCAGCACGGCAAGTGCTTCTCCTAGCCTGGGAAGCGAGCAAACGCCGTTTGGCCGCGCCGAGTGCACTCTCCGGCGGTTCGCTCGCAGGCCGGCCTGGAACACCGTCAAACGCTGTTTCCGAGCTCTCCACAGGCAGAGAAGCTGTTTGCAGCACGGCAAGTGCTTCTCCTAGCCTGGGAAGCGAGCAAACGCCGTTTGGCCGGGCCGAGTGCACTCTCCGGCGGTTCGCTCGCAGGCCGGCCTGGAACACCGTCAAACGCTGTTTCCGAGCTCTCCACAGGCAGAGAAGCTGTTTGCAGCACGGCAAGTGCTTCTCGTAGCCTGGGAAGCGAGCAAACGCCGTTTGGCCGCGCCGAGTGCACTCTCCGGCGGTTCGCTCGCAGGCCGGCCTGGAACAGCGTCAAACGCTGTTTCCGAGCTCTCCACAGGCAGAGAAGCTGTTTGCAGCACGGCAAGTGCTTCTCCTAGCCTGGGAAGCGAGCAAACGCCGTTTGGCCGCGCCGAGTGCACTCTCCGGCGGTTCGCTCGCAGGCCAGCCTGGAACAGCGTCAAACGCTGTTTCCGAGCTCTCCACAGGCAGAGAAGCTGTTTGCAGCACGGAAAACGCTTCTCCTAGCCTGGGAAGCGAGAAAACGCCGTTTGGCCGCGTCTAGTGCACTCTCCGCCGGTTCGCTTGCAGGCAGGCTTGGAACAGCGTCAAACGCTGTTTCCGAGCTCCCCACAAGCAGAGAAGCTGTTTGCAGCACGGAAAGTTCTCCTCCTAGCCTGGGAAGCGAGAAAACGCCGTTTGGCCGCGCCTAGTGCACTCTCCGGCAGTTCGCTTGCTGGCAGGCTTGGAACAGCGTTAAACGCTGTTTCCGAGCTCACCACAAGCAGAGAAGCTGTTTGCAGCACGGAAAGTGCTTCTCTTAGCCTGGGAAGCGAGAAAGCGCCTTTTGGCCGCGCCTAGTACTCTAAGAGGGTGCATGCTGCTGGCTGGCTGCGAACAGCGGCTAGGCGCGGTTTCCGAGCTCTCCACAAGCAGAGAAGCTGTTTGCAGAACGGAAAGGTCTTCTCTTAGCCTGGGAAGCGAGAAAACGCCTTTTGGCCGCGCCTCGTGCTTTCTCCAGCAGTACGCCGCAGGTTGGCTGCGAACAGCGGTAGGCGCGGTTTCCAAGCTCTCCACAAGCAGAGAAGCTGTTTGCAGCATGGAAAGTGCTTCTCCTAGCCTGGGAAGCGAGCAAACGCCGTTTGGCCGCGCCTAGTGCACTCTCAGGCGGTTCGCTTGCAGGCAGGCTCGGAACAGCGTTAAACGCTGTTTCCGAGCTCTCCACAGGCAGAGAAGCTGTTTGCAGCATGGCAACTGCTTCTCCTAGCCTGGGAAGCGAGAAAACACCGTTTGGCCGCGCCGAGTGCACTCTCCGGCGGTTCGCTTGCAGGCAGGCTTGGAACAGCGCTAGGCACCGTTACCGAGCTCTCCACAAGCAGAGAAGCTGTTTGCAGCACGGAATGTGCTTCTCCTAGCCTGGGAAGCGAGCAAACGCCGTTTGGTCGCGCCTAGTGCACTCTCCGGCGGTTCGCTCGCAGGCAGGCTTGGAGCAGCGTCAAACGCTGTTTCCGAGCTCTCCACAGGCAGAGAAGCTGTTTGCAGCATGGAAAACGCTTCTCCTAGCCTGGGAAGCGAGAAAACGCCGTTTGGCCGCGTCTAGTGCACTCTCCGCCGGTTCGCTCGCAGGCAGGCTTGGAACAGCGTCAAACGCTGTTTCCGAGCTCCCCACAAGCAGAGAAGCTGATTGCAGCACGGCAAGTGCTTCTCCTAGCCTGGGAAGCGAGCAAACGCCGTTTGGCCGCGCCGAGTGCACTCTCCGGCGCTTCGCTCGCAGGCCGGCCTGGAACAGCGTCAAACGCTGTTTCCGAGCTCTCCACAGGCAGAGAAGCTGTTTGCAGCACGGCAAGTGCTTCTCCTAGCCTGGGAAGCGAGCAAACGCCGTTTGGCCGTGCCGAGTGCACTCTCCGGCGGTTCGCTCGCAGGCCGGCCTGGAACAGCGTCAAACGCTGTTTCCGAGCTCTCCACAGGCAGAGAAGCTGTTTGCAGCACGGCAAGTGCTTCTCCTAGCCTGGGAAGCGAGCAAACGCCGTTTGGCCGCGCCGAGTGCACTCTCCGGCGGTTCGCTCGCAGGCCGGCCTGGAACAGCGTCAAACGCTGTTTCCGAGCTCTCCACAGGTAGAGAAGCTGTTTGCAGCAGGGCAAGTGCTTCTCCTAGCCTGGGAAGCGAGAAAACGCCGTTTGGCCGCGTCTAGTGCACTCTCCGCCGGTTCGCTTGCAGGCAGGCTTGGAACAGCGTCAAACGCTGTTTCCGAGCTCCCCACAAGCAGAGAAGCTGTTTGCAGCACGGAAAACGCTTCTCCTAGCCTGGGAAGCGAGAAAACGCCGTTTGGCCGCGTCTAGTGCACTCTCCGCCGGTTCGCTTGCAGGCAGGCTTGGAACAGCGTCAAACGCTGTTTCCGAGCTCCCCACAAGCAGAGAAGCTGTTTGCAGCACGGCAAGTGCTTCTCCTAGCCTGGGAAGCGAGCAAACGCCGTTTGGCCGCGTCTAGTGCACTCTCCGCCGGTTCGCTTGCAGGCAGGCTCGGAACAGCGTCAAACGCTGTTTCCGAGCTCCCCACAAGCAGAGAAGCTGTTTGCAGCACGGAAAACGCTTCTCCTAGCCTGGGAAGCGAGAAAACGCCATTTGGCCGCGTCTAGTGCACTCTCCGCCGGTTCGCTTGCAGGCAGGCTCGGAACAGCGTCAAATGCTGTTTCCGAGCTCCCCACAAGCAGAGAAGCTGTTTGCAGCACGGAAAACGCTTCTCCTAGCCTGGGAAGCGAGAAAACGCCGTTTGGCCGCGTCTAGTGCACTCTCCGCCGGTTCGCTTGCAGGCAGGCTCGGAACAGCGTCAAACGCTGTTTCCGAGCTCCCCACAAGCAGAGAAGCTGTTTGCAGCACGGAAAACGCTTCTCCTAGCCTGGGAAGCGAGAAAACGCCGTTTGGCCGCGTCTAGTGCACTCTCCGCCGGTTCGCTTGCAGGCAGGCTTGGAACAGCGTCAAACGCTGTTTCCGAGCTCCCCACAAGCAGAGAAGCTGTTTGCAGCACGGAAAACGCTTCTCCTAGCCTGGGAAGCGAGAAAACGCCGTTTGGCCGCGTCTAGTGCACTCTCCGCCGGTTCGCTTGCAGGCAGGCTTGGAACAGCGTCAAACGCTGTTTCCGAGCTCCCCACAAGCAGAGAAGCTGTTTGCAGCACGGAAAACGCTTCTCCTAGCCTGGGAAGCGAGAAAACGCCGTTTGGCCGCGTCTAGTGCACTCTCCGCCGGTTCGCTTGCAGGCAGGCTTGGAACAGCGTCAAACGCTGTTTCCGAGCTCCCCACAAGCAGAGAAGCTGTTTGCAGCACGGCAAGTGCTTCTCCTAGCCTGGGAAGCGAGCAAACGCCGTTTGGCCGCGCCGAGTGCGCTCTCCGGCGCTTCGCTCGTAGGCCGGCCTGGAACAGCGTCAAACGCTGTTTCCGAGCTCCCCACAAGCAGAGAAGCTGTTTGCAGCACGGCAAGTGCTTCTCCTAGCCTGGGAAGCGAGCAAACGCCGTTTGGCCGCGCCGAGTGCACTCTCCGGCGGTTCGCTCGCAGGCAGGCTTGGAACAGCGTCAAACGCTGTTTCCGAGCTCTCCACAGGCAGAGAAGCTGTTTGCAGCACGGCAAGTGCTTCTCCTAGCCTGGGAAGCGAGCAAACGCCGTTTGGCCGCGCCGAGTGCACTCTCCGGCGGTTCGCTCGCAGGCCGGCCTGGAACAGCGTCAAACGCTGTTTCCGAGCTCTCCACAGGCAGAGAAGCTGTTTGCAGCACGGCAAGTGCTTCTCCTAGCCTGGGAAGCGAGCAAACGCCGTTTGGCCGCGCCGAGTGCACTCTCCGGCGGTTCGCTCGCAGGCCGGCCTGGAACAGCGTCAAACGCTGTTTCCGAGCTCTCCACAGGTAGAGAAGCTGTTTGCAGCACGGCAAGTGCTTCTCCTAGCCTGGGAAGCGAGCAAACGCCGTTTGGCCGCGCCGAGTGCACTCTCCGGCGGTTCGCTCGCAGGCCGGCCTGGAACAGGAGCAAACGCCGTTTGGCCGCGCCGAGTGCACTCTCCGGCGGTTCGCTCGCAGGCCGGCCTGGAACAGCGTCAAAACGCTGTTTCCGAGCTCTCCACAGGCAGAGAAGCTGTTTGCAGCACGGCAAGTGCTTCTCCTAGCCTGGGAAGCGAGCAAAACGCCGTTTGGCCCGCGCCGAGTGCACTCTCCGGCGGTTCGCTCGCAGGCCGGCCTGGAACAGCGTCAAACGCTGTTTCCGAGCTCTCCACAGGCAGAGAAGCTGTTTGCAGCACGGCAAGTGCTTCTCCTAGCCTGGGAAGCGAGCAAACGCCGTTTGGCCGCGCCGAGTGCACTCTCTCCGGCGGTTCGCTCGCAGGCGGCCTGGAACAGCGTCAAACGCTGTTTCCGAGCTCTCCACAGGCAGAGAAGCTGTTTGCAGCACGGCAAGTGCTTCTCCTAGCCTGGGAAGCGAGCAAACGCCGTTTGGCCGCGTCTAGTGCACTCTCCGCCGGTTCGCTTGCAGGCAGGCTTGGAACAGCGTCAAACGCTGTTTCCGAGCTCCCCCACAAGCAGAGAAGCTGTTTGCAGCACGGAAAACGCTTCTCCTAGCCTGGGAAGCGAGAAAACGCCGTTTGGCCGCGTCTAGTGCACTCTCCGCCGGTTCGCTTGCAGGCAGGCTTGGAACAGCGTCAAACGCTGTTTCCGAGCTCCCCACAAGCAGAGAAGCTGTTTGCTGCACGGAAAACGCTTCTCCTAGCCTGGGAAGCGAGAAAACGCCGTTTTGGCCGCGTCTAGTGCACTCTCCGCCGGTTCGCTTGCAGGCAGGCTTGGAACAGCGTCAAACGCTGTTTCCGAGCTCCCCACAAGCAGAGAGAAGCTGTTTGCAGCACGGAAAACGCTTCTCCTAGCCTGGGAAGCGAGAAAACGCCGTTTGCCGCGCCGAGTGCACTCTCCGCCGGTTCCTCTTGCAGGCAGGCTAGGAACAGCGTCAAACGCTCTTTCCGAGCTCCCCACAAGCAGAGAAGCTGTTTGCAGCACGGAAAATGCTTCTCCTAGCCTGGGAAGCGAGAAAACGCCGTTTGGCCGCGTCTAGTGCACTCTCCGCCGGTTCGCTTGCAGGCAGGCTCGGAACAGCGTCAAACGCTGTTTCCGAGCTCCCCACAAGCAGAGAAGCTGTTTGCAGCACGGCAAGTGCTTCTCCTGGCCTGGGAAGCGAGCAAACGCCGTTTGGCCGCGCCGAGTGCACTCTCCGGCGGTTCGCTCGCAGGGCCGGCCTGGAACAGCGTCAAACGCTGTTTCCGAGCTCTCCACAGGCAGAGAAGCTGTTTGCAGCACGGCAAATGCTTCTCCTAGCCTGGGAAGCGAGCAAACGCCGTTTGGCCGCGCCGAGTGCACTCTCCGGCGGTTCGCTCGCAGGCCGGCCTGGAACAGCGTCAAACGCTGTTTCCGAGCTCTCCACAGGCAGAGAAGCTGTTTGCAGCACGGCAAGTGCTTCTCCTAGCCTGGGAAGCGAGAAAACGCCGTTTGGCCGCGGTCTAGTGCACTCTCTGCCGGTTCTCTTGCAGGCAGGCTCGGAACAGCGTCAAACGCTGTTTCCGAGCTCCCCACAAGCAGAGAAGCTGTTTGCAGCACGGAAAACGCTTCTCCTAGCCTGGGAAGCGAGAAAACGCCGTTTGGCCGCGTCTAGTGCACTCTCCGCCGGTTCGCTTGCAGGCAGGCTCGGAACAGCGTCAAACGCTGTTTCCGAGCTCCCCACAAGCAGAGAAGCTGTTTGCAGCACGGAAAACGCTTCTCCTAGCCTGGGAAGCGAGAAAACGCCATTTGGCCGCGTCTAGTGCACTCTCCGCCGGTTCGCTTGCAGGCAGGCTCGGAACAGCGTCAAATGCTGTTTCCGAGCTCCCCACAAGCAGAGAAGCTGTTTGCAGCACGGAAAACGCTTCTCCTAGCCTGGGAAGCGAGAAAACCGCCGTTTGGCCGCGTCTAGTGCACTCTCCGCCGGTTCGCTTGCAGGCAGGCTCGGAACAGCGTCAAAACGCTGTTTCCGAGCTCCCCACAAGCAGAGAAGCTGTTTGCAGCACGGAAAACGCTTCTCCTAGCCTGGGAAGCGAGAAAACGCCGTTTGGCCGCGTCTAGTGCACTCTCCGCCGGTTCGCTTGCAGGCAGGCTTGGAACAGCGTCAAACGCTGTTTCCGAGCTCCCCACAAGCAGAGAAGCTGTTTGCAGCACGGAAAACGCTTCTCCTAGCCTGGGAAGCGAGAAAACGCCGTTTGGCCGCGTCTAGTGCACTCTCCGCCGGTTCTCTTGCAGGCAGGCTAGGAACAGCGTCAAACGCTCTTTCCGAGCTCCCCACAAGCAGAGAAGCTGTTTGCAGCACGGAAAATGCTTCTCCTAGCCTGGGAAGCGAGAAAACGCCGTTTGGCCGCGTCTAGTGCACTCTCCGCCGGTTCGCTTGCAGGCAGGCTCGGAACAGCGTCAAACGCTGTTTCCGAGCTCCCCACAAGCAGAGAAGCTGTTTGCAGCACGGCAAGTGCTTCTCCTGGCCTGGGAAGCGAGCAAACGCCGTTTGGCCGCGCCGAGTGCACTCTCCGGCGGTTCGCTCGCAGGCCGGCCTGGAACAGCGTCAAACGCTGTTTCCGAGCTCTCCACAGGCAGAGAAGCTGTTTGCAGCACGGCAAATGCTTCTCCTAGCCTGGGAAGCGAGCAAACGCCGTTTGGCCGCGCCGAGTGCACTCTCCGGCGGTTCGCTCGCAGGCCGGCCTGGAACAGCGTCAAACGCTGTTTCCGAGCTCTCCACAGGCAGAGAAGCTGTTTGCAGCACGGCAAGTGCTTCTCCTAGCCTGGGAAGCGAGAAAACGCCGTTTGGCCGCGTCTAGTGCACTCTCTGCCGGTTCTCTTGCAGGCAGGCTCGGAACAGCGTCAAACGCTGTTTCCCGAGCCTCCCCACAAGCAGAGAAGCTGTTTGCAGCACGGAAAACGCTTCTCCTAGCCTGGGAAGCGAGAAAACGCCGTTTGGCCGCGTCTAGTGCACTCTCCGCCGGTTCGCTTGCAGGCAGGCTTGGAACAGCGTCAAACGCTGTTTCCGAGCTCCCCACAAGCAGAGAAGCTGTTTGCAGCACGGAAAACGCTTCTCCTAAGCCTGGGAAGCGAGAAAACGCCATTTGGCCGCTCTAGTGCACTCTCCGCCGGTTCGCTTGCAGGCAGGCTCGGAACAGCGTCAAATGCTGTTTCCGAGCTCCCCACAAGCAGAGAAGCTGTTTGCAGCACGGAAAACGCTTCTCCTAGCCTGGGAAGCGAGAAAACGCCGTTTGGCCGCGTCTAGTGCACTCTCCGCCGGTTCGCTTGCAGGCAGGCTCGGAACAGCGTCAAACGCTGTTTCCGAGCTCCCCCACAAGCAGAGAAGCTGTTTGCAGCACGGAAAACGCTTCTCCTAGCCTGGGAAGCGAGAAAACGCCGTTTGGCCGCGTCTAGTGCACTCTCCGCCGGTTCGCTTGCAGGCAGGCTTGGAACAGCGTCAAACGCTGTTTCCGAGCTCCCCACAAGCAGAGAAGCTGTTTGCAGCACGGAAAACGCTTCTCCTAGCCTGGGAAGCGAGAAAACGCCGTTTGGCCGCGTCTAGTGCACTCTCCGCCGGTTCGCTTGCAGGCAGGCTTGGAACAGCGTCAAACGCTGTTTCCGAGCTCCCCACAAGCAGAGAAGCTGTTTGCAGCACGGAAAACGCTTCTCCTAGCCTGGGAAGCGAGAAAACGCCGTTTGGCCGCGTCTAGTGCACTCTCCGCCGGTTCGCTTGCAGGCAGGCTTGGAACAGCGTCAAACGCTGTTTCCGAGCTCCCCACAAGCAGAGGAAGCTGTTTGCAGCACGGCAAGTGCTTCTCCTAGCCTGGGAAGCGAGCAAACGCCGTTTGGCCGCGTCTAGTGCACTCTCCGCCCGGTTCGCTTGCAGGCAGGCTCGG